>NC_080671.1:224953194-225104938 GCF_030247195.1 Topomyia yanbarensis | reverse complement strand
TTGTAGCTCTTACTTTTGCGAATAACTTTACTGAAGACTTCAAATATCTATTTTGAATACTTTAAAAGTTATGGCTTGTTGTTTGTGGATTACCTTTTGTCGCCTATTTATTGTTCAATATAGTAATAATCTATTGATATAAGCCAAACATTATTTCGATAAAACGAATTTTGTATTTCATTTTTCTATCTACAACCGCTAGAAATAATCACCCAATACTTCCAAGTTGTCTGGAAGGAACTTGATAACTTATCAGTGCAAAAATGTTCATTTGTACGAACCTTCTGACTGCAATTTTTCTAACTTATAACCATCGGATCGATCTGAAACATATCGGAAAATGAAAAGCGAAGTAAATAACTCCAACCAACGACGTAGCCAAGAGAAGGGTTTGGGGTTCAACACCATACAACTCCCCCCCCCCCCCTACCGCACAAAAAAATTGGATTGGAGTTGAAAATTTATTGATGCAGACTGATTTAATTAAATATTACAATAACAATTATTTGATCCGTACATTGATAACATGTTGTTGTAAACATCATGAGGACTTTTGATAAATTTTCGGAATGGGATCCTGATATGTAACTGATCTATTGGTCTTGATTTCACAGTTGTCTAATAGCATCAATATCAAATTCCTGCCTGAAAACATTCCAATAGAAAATTCCAGAGTTTTGTAATTAATCATAATCCTCAGATTTCTTTTCAAATTGAGCTCGCTTTTGTAGAGATGTACTGTAATAAGGGTCTTTATTTAATAGAAAGCGAAGTTAAAATTGATTTAATGTCTATGAAACATAGAACTGCTCACCAAAAAAATGCATAAATTTCAACATTTGCTAAAAATGTGTTTGCCTTTCTCATTCACTCTAAAATTCGTTAATCTAATCCTGACCGGGAGGGCCGAGTGTCATATGCCAATCGACTCAGTTCGTCGAGATCGGAAAATGTCTGTGTATGTATGTATGTGTGTATGTGGAAAAAAAATGTGATCTCTGTTAATCAGAGATGGCTGGATCGATTTGCACAAAGTTAGTCTCAAATGAAAGGTACAACCTTCCCATCGGCTGCTATTGAATTTTTTTATTGATTGGACTTCCGGTTCCGGAGTTACGAGTTGAAGAGTGCAATCACATAGCAAATTCCCATATAAACTGAAATGAAAAATTTTCAAAATCAAATTTGTATTTTTGATGCCAAATGACTTTATAATGCATGAAATATTGAGATTTGATGTAAACTCGAAAAAATAATGTTTGACAAAAATTGATTTTTTTGGACTTTGGTACATTTTTGCCTTTCTCATATAGAAAGGTTATGCAATCACTCTAAAAATCGTCAATCATACCGGCCCGGAGGGAGTATGCAGTGAGGGGTTGCTACTTTAAAATTAAAACTAGTATAAAATATCTTAACAAGTTGAAAATTTTCGGCAGGACCCGGACCTCCCGGATCTTACTATGTGATACTGAAACATCGCTAGAAACCAGCGGCGGTCAAGCGATTTTTAAGTATCACATAGTATCTCAAGATCGTGGCTGTCGATCCATTGTACGTATGTGCAAATCGTACTGAACATGTAATATTCATTTCCGCCATTGTATGGAACATAACCAGCCATGAAATCGTAGTCTGGACAAATGAGAAAAGAACAATTGCACCACTAGGTGGATTAAAACAGGTTTGAATGTAGAGAGAAATTTGTGAAAAATGGCGATTTCCATTCGACTATAGCAGGTCCTGATCGATTTTGATGAGTATTTGATTTTTGTTGTATGACCAATTATATGTAGTAATTTAAGGTCCAGATAACATCATTTTGAAACCGTCAATTTCGGAGGTTTAGTATCTTCGATGAGTTTTACAAATATTAAACAGCGACAAAATAATTTTGACGGTATATCGTCCAAGAAGTATTTATGGTGAATTTTCTCAGGTTAATATTCATGACTTAAAGTCTCAACAAATTCGCTAAAGACACGAACTCTGTTACTATTTTCTGAAAAATTAATTCTGCATAATTTTAAAACTTCAAAAATTACGGTTTCGGAATTATGCCGTTTGGACAGTAAGATCGATTTTCACCAAACCCCCACCAATTGTAAAATTGGTATTGTAAATAAAACGTAGGGGCGATACTTCAATGCTGATAGGTGGGACCGAAAAAGTAAACAATCCCCAAAGGGGCTATATACTATATATACTATCATTTTGTCAATTTCAATAGCAAACACAAATTTTAATTTAATAATTTCAAATACTTCATGAAGTTTTGGGTTTCGATCACTGAATCATGCAATCTAGGATGTAAAAAACACAATAGTTCTTAAATAGGAAATAAAACCACTGCTAGTATCGCTTTTTTCAATAAAAAGCGTTGATTTCTTAGTTCTCAGTCGCGTTGGAAATTTGAGTAAAGTATAAACTTCAAATCCATTCAAAAAAAATTCGATTTTTTTGGCTCAGTACAATATACATAACCCCTTTAGGAAAATTCAGTTTTCCCACCACAATGCATTGATTGAGGAATTTAGATATTTTATTAACAGAGCATTAGCAATACAGTAATGTTTCGATTATATCACGCCTAGTTATATATATATATATATATATATATATATAATATATATATATATATATATATATATATATATATATATATATATATATATATATATATATATATATATATATATATATATATATATATATATATATGTATATATATATGTATATATATATATATATATATATATATATATATATATATATATATATATATATATATATATATATATATATATATATATATATATATATATATATATATATATATATATATATATATATATATATATATATATATATATATATATATATATATATATATATATATATATATATATATATATATATATATATATATATATATATATATATAGCGAGGGATGTATATATGTATAAAACAATATATAAGTATAAGCATATATATTCACTTACATATATACAAAATGATTTACATATACATACTAAGATACGTTCATATACATATATACACACATAGATACATGCATACATATATGGATATATAAGCGTGATATAATCGAAACATTACTGTAATTCGTTTGTATGTCTATTTTATGGGCCATTTTTTCGCTTTCCCATTGATTTGGTTTGAGATTTTTAGCACTGATGTTGTCCTATGCTGATTTGAGCGATTCTCTGAGTCCTGCCACTATCCCATGTAGTATGTGTTATCAAAAACATCGCGAAGCATCAAGTTCTAAATGTTCTCAAACGATGTAATATCCGAAGAGAGTGATAAGAGTTATAAGAAATGTCTCATCACACTGTTAGGTGGATTAAAAGCGTTTTTTACTATAACTACTGTTTTATACCACCGATTTCGTCCGGGTTTTTTCAATAGCGATCATTGTTACTATTTACAGCAGATAATCCTAAAAATACGAAAAAAACAGTTTCGCCTCTAAACTGCTAGAAAAAAAAGTATCGCCCTGTTTGTTTGCATGGAGCGCGGAGGGCGAAACTTTAAATAAACAACCAAATATACAGTTTCGCCCGTTGTATTTTTTGCTGTAGTTTAAGAAAGCAATATCGTAGAATCCAAATTTTTGAGTTGCGTTTCAAAGCCCTCATTCGCATGTATGAAAAAAAAAAAACTTATGTTTACATTTGTAAGTATCGCCCTTCTCACAAAAAAGCGTTGAAATGAAATCGCAGCTCCTGATATCACGCTATCTCTGAAGTGCATGCGTGCATAGTTCCAAATTTAACTTTCGACTTTTCTAAAGGTGACTTCCCAGTAGTATCCTTGATTTAAATTATTATCGCTAATCCTAATGCCAAAGAACAAATAACGACCTCTCGAAAACGAACCGTTTGAGAAAATTTATTTATTTATTTATACTGGTCCACGATTTTCTCGTATAGACAGCTCCTTAATTAATAATAATGTTTAAAGGTAGTCTTAGTAATGTTAAAATCATACTTGTCAGCTACATCATTAAAATTACGACAGCATATATTGAACGGATTGTTTTGAGAAAAACGTTTTTAATCCACCTAACAGTGTGATGAGACATTTCTTATAACTCTTATCACTCTCTTCGGATATTATATCGTTTGAGAACATTTAGAACTTGATGCTTCGCGATTTTTTTGATAACACATACTACATGGGATAGTGGCAGGACTCAGAGAATCGCTCAAATCAGTATAGGACAACATCAGTGCTAGAAATCTCAAACTAAATCAGTGGGAAAGCAAAAAAATGGCCCATAAAATAGACATACCAGCGAATTATTGTTAATGCTCTGTTAATAAAATATCTAAATTGTGGTGGGAAAACTGAACTGAATTCCTAATAGGGTTATATATTGTACTGAGCCAAAAAAATCGAAATTTTTTTTTGATTCGATTTGAAGTTTATACTTTACTCAAATTTCCAACGCGACTGAGAATTAAGAAATCAACAGTGAATATTTCCAGACTTGGTTTTATTTCCTATTTAAGAACTATTGTATTTTTTTATATCCTAGATTGCATGATTCAGTGATCGAAACCCAAAACTTCATAAAGTATTTGAAATTATTAAATTAAAATTTGTTTTTGCTATTGAAATTGACAAAATGATAGTATCGCCCCTTTGGCGATTGTTTACTTTTTCGGTCCCACCTATCAGCATTGAAGTATCGCCATTACGTTTTTTTACAATAACTACCGTTCTACACCACCGATTTCGTCCGTGTTTTTTCAATAGCGATCATTGTTACTATTTACAGCTGGTATCAGCTTGATAATCCTAAAAAAATAAGAAAATAACTGTTTCGCCTCTAAACTGCTAGCAAAAAAAGTATCGCCCTGTTTGTTTGCATGGAGCGTGGAGGGCGAAACTTTAAATTACAAAAATACAATTTCGCCCGTTGTATTTTTTGCTGTAGTTTAAGAAAGCAATATCGTAGAATCCAAATTTTTAGGTTAATTTGTTGCGTTTCAAAGCCCTCATTCGCATGTATGAAAAAAGCCTTATGTGTACATTTGTAATATCGCCCTTTTCACAAAAAAGCGTTGAAATGAAATCGCAGCTCCTGATATCACGCTATCTCTGAAGTGCATGCGTGCATAGTTCCAAATTTTACTTCGACATCGACTTTTTCTAAAGGTGACTTCTAGGCTACAGGTGACTTGACTTATTATCTCTATTCCTAATGCCAAAGACCAAATAAAAACCTCTCGAAAACGAACCGTTTGGGAAAATCATCATCATTACTGGAATTTTCATTTTCATGAAACTTTTCGATAACCTTCCGTCACTTGCGTAAATGCACTGGGTGCACAGTGCTCTGAAAATCTAGCGAAATCGTCTTAGGGCACCAGCG
The DNA here is from genome assembly GCF_030247195.1 of Topomyia yanbarensis. NCBI lineage: Eukaryota > Metazoa > Arthropoda > Insecta > Diptera > Culicidae > Topomyia > Topomyia yanbarensis. Next base: position 225,099,536 of record NC_080671.1, on the reverse strand, counting down.
GGTCTAATTCAGAGCTATCTGCGCGGCGAGTTAAATCTGTAAAGAATACTAAAAATTAATTTCTATTCCATAATTTTCAGTTCAGCAATTCGAGAGATCGTGCTCACCGCAAGCCATGAAAAATAGACTACGTTGTGAAGCGATGGTCACTATTTATTAAAAATCACGGTTAAATAAAAAATTAAACTATTAAAAAATTTCAAATAGTTTATAATTTTCACAAACTTATTAGGATAAATGTATTAATAAGCTTTCGTAATATTGTGTAGGAAAAAAGCTGAAAATTTCAGAATTTTCTTTATCTGCAACATATAAACCTTCAAGTATACCAATTAATTGGTATACGAATTGGAATAGGTTCGCCAAATTTTGGAAGAAGTCTATAAAATAACCCTTGAAAGCTACCTAAAAATTGTTGTAGTTCAATGCAATAAAAAAATCCCCAAAAATGAAATGTATCTATTAATGTGAAACACAGTGAATAATACATACAATAAAGACCATTTTTATCAATCTCATGGTGTATTTTAGGCTGACAAAATGGGGACATTGACTAAATCGGGCAATTTTTTTTCTTTATAATAAACTGAAGCTGTTATATATATATATATATATATATATATATATATATATATATATATATATATATATATATATATATATATATATATATATATATTATATATAATATATATATATATATATATATATATATATATATATATATATATATATTATATATATATATATATATATATATATATATATATATATATATATATATATATATATATATATGTATATATATATATATATATATATATTAATATATATATATATATATATATATATATATAATATATATATATATATATATATATATATATATATATATATATATATATATATATATATATACTATCATTTTGTCAATTTCAATAGCAAAAACAAATTTTAATTTAATAATTTCAAATACTTTATGATGTTTTAGGTTTCGATCACTGAATCATGCAATCTAGGATGTAAAAAAAAAGTGTTGATTTCGTAGTTCTCAGTCGCGTTGGAAATTTGAGTAAAGTGTAAACTTCAAATCGATTCAAAAAATATTCGATTTTTTTGGCTCAGTACAATATATAACCCCTTTAGGAAAATTCAGTTTTCCCACCACAATGCATTGATTGAGAAATTTAAATATTTTATTAACAGAGCATTATCAATAATTCGTTTGCATGTCTATTTTATGGGCCATTTTTTCGCTTTCCCATTGATTTGGTTTGAGATTTCTAGCACTGATGTTGTCCTATGCTGATTTGAGCGATTCTTTGAGTCCTGCCACTATCCCATGTAGTATGTGTTATCAAAAACATCGCGAAGCATCAAGTTCTAAATGTTCTCAAACGGTATAATATCCGAAGAGAGTGGTAAGCATTATAAGAAATGTCTCATCACACTGTTAGGTGGATTAAAAGCGTTTTATTGGAAACATTGAGAAAAGATATGTCCTCAAGCAGTAATCGAACCTGCGATCTCTCAGTCTGTAGTTGGGTGCGTTATCCACTCCGCCATCGAGGAGTACAGTATCGTGATCACCGCCACAGACTCCAATACCTACTAATTGACTGATCGACTTCCAATGTCTCCTATAAGCAGATCGGTCGCTTAGTACACTACGCGCTGCTTGCCTCAGAGCCAGCAGCCAGAAGGCAGGCTCTGAGAGCAGTACCGGAATCAGACAGAGAAGAGCAAAAGGCAGCGTTTCGTGAAGCTAGGGCTGCCTTTAAACGGGAGATCAGACTAGAAACTGTTTTCAACCCACCTCTAGTTGGGTGCTTACTTCGCATGAGTTCTGCAAACTACCAACAGTGTAGGAAATGTATCATCTCACTGCTAGGTGGATTAAATCGGGTTTTGAAAGAAGAAAACTAAAACGAGAATAATATATATATATATATATATATATATATATATATATATATATATATATATATATATATATATATATATATATATATATATATATATATATATATATATATATATATATATATATATATAATTATATATATATATATATATATATATATATATATATATATATATATATTATATATATATATATATATATATATATATATATATATATATATATATATATATATATATATATATATATAAACATAATGCATATAAACTAATTAGACTATTTTCATGTGAGTTGACTCGATTACCGTCCCTTTTGTAATGGGTTGTTCGTGGGATGTTAGTTGGATTGATTGCAAAGAATCGAAAATTTTTTGATCAAAAAGGAACCGTTCAAGTACACGAGAGTTTAAATACCAACAATCAGAAAAAAAGACAGACCAAATCGGGTCTTAATTGTATTTATGTGAATTAGAATATATATGTTCACGTTGTACTAGATATTAGCAGAACTTGCCTCCTTTGAGTTAGCTTGCAGTATTGAATGATGTGCTAATGAGTGGGTAATAAGCATTGCAATTATTGCAATTTCGAGACGTTTACATCACTAATATGTTGAACCATGCATAAATCACACGAAGATCACGTTCGCTCGATCATGGCGGAGTACAGCCACTGTTTCTGATTATAGTACCATTGTTTATTTTTTTTATTCATTTCGTTTAGTTGATAGGCACAAATGCGTTATCTTGGCGGTGCCAAATTCTTTTGGTTTTACATTTTGGATGTCTTAAAACTAGGAGGTTACAATGTTGAAATATTTTTTTTTATAAAAGAGAAAAAATTACAGCTATCTTAAGACTCGAAATATGATTCTATATACAAGAGAGGGGGCAAAAGATTTTTTTTAGGAAAAATTTTTAAAACAAGGAATTCAATAGTAATAGTTTTTTAGGAAATATTTACAGTTATCTTAAAACTAACAATATAGTTTGATACACAAAAGGGGGAACAAATATTTATGAAAAATTTCACAGGTGTTTTAAAACTAGGGATACAATTCTATTTACAAGATGGGGGATAATAGTTTTAACAAAGAGTAAAAATTACAACTATCTTAAAACTAGGAATACAGAATACAAATTTGATTTTGTATCGGAGACTTATGCTTGGTCATTTCCAAAATCGGTGTAGCAGTAGTTGTATCAAGGACAGGGGAGAGAAGGCGTAGATGGTGACCGGGAGAGAAGAGCAAAACTTGCAACTTACGGGCAAACGGGAGATCAGCGAAAGAAATTAGCACCTCAGTCTAGTAGGTCGGATTGGCGGATGGTATTCTTCGGACCCGCGAGGAATCCTTCAAAAGTCATCGGACCTCGAGTCGCTCTCGCTTCAGTTTCCCTAGTGGTAAGGGCGACGGCGACTCTCCGCAAGCCCAATACGCCGCAAATGAGCATCTAAGGTGTAGTGGTTGGACATAAGTCGGGACATTACACGAATAAAATCCCGACCCTCATCCATCCCCCAGAACCAAGGCTTCGTTGATACCTTTGGGATAATCGAATGTAGCCATCGTCCAAGTTCACCATTGCTCCACGAGGTTTGCTAACTGTTGAGTGTTCTCTGACGACAAATACTAAAAAAATCGTTGAAGCAGATTGGTCTTTCGTATATGTCACCATTTAATGCGCCCACCTTTGCTATTGAGTCGGCCTTTTCATTGCCCGGGATAGAGCAATGACAGGGTAATCTGATAACATTTTTCAGATAACGTACACAAGGACTCTAGTATATTCCCTAGAAAATACGGGAATTGCTTTTTAGGCTTCACCGCACGAAGAGCCTCGATAGAGGCTGTCCGAAATGATGAAGTAGTGATCTGTGGGCAGAGTGTCGATGATCTCAAGGGTGTACTGAATTGCAGCTAACTCTGCGACGTAAACTGAAGCGGGATCATTGAGCTTGAATGAAGCGGTGATAGTATTGTTGAAGATACCGAAGCCAGTGGACCCATCGAGATTTGATCCGTCAGTGTAAAACATTTTGTCAGAGTCGACTTCTCGGAATTTATCATAAAATATATTGGGGATCACTTGCGGGCGTATATGGTCCAAGATTCTTCCATCATGGATGTGTCGAAGAATACAGTAGAATCAGAAGTATCTAGGAAACGAACACGGTTGAGAGTATATGAAGAAGGATTAATGCTCTGTGCCATGTAGTCGAAGTACAAGGACATAAAACGGATTTGAGAATTTAGCTCGACGAGCCTCTCGAAGTTTTCAATCACCAACGGGTTCAGAATGTCGCATCGGATGAGCAATTGATATGAGAGTTCCCAAAATCAATTTTTTAGCGGAAGAACGCCCGCCAGCACTTCGAGACTCATTGTATGGGTCGAATGCATGCAACCCAAGGCAATGCGCAAGCAATGATACTGGATTCTCTCCAGTTTGATGAAGTGTATGTTCGCAGCGGAGCGGAAACAGAAACACCTGTACTCCATCACCGACAATATCGTTGTTTGGTATAACCTGATCAGGTCTCCTGGGTGGGCAGGAATGTTCCAGCTATTGTCCGGAGAAAATTGATCCTTTGTTGGCATTTCTGTTTCAGATACCTAATGTGACATCCCCAGGTACCTTTAGAGTCGAACCAGATCCCGAGATATTTATATCGTTTTATAATTAATTAATATCAACAGACACAGTGTGGTCCTAATGATAATTTCTTAATCTATTTAAAAAGTCAACATGTAATCTGCTACGTGGAATGTGAAGATCGAACTCGGATGACACTCTGTTGAAGGTCCGCTGCAAACCAATGATGGCACCGTTTACTCCATAGTTAGTCCGGCGAAGAGGTAATCGGAGGAATAAATTATTGCGAAGGGCGCGAGGGCGAACATTCATATTTATCGCACTGAGAAGCTCGGGGCAGTCAATTCGATCTTGCAAAATATCCGAAATCGTCATAGCACGGAATAGATCCCGTCGCACTTGCAATGTATCTAGTCCAATAAGCAAACCCCGGCTTTCATAACTTGGCAGCTGGTGAGGGTTGCTCCAAGGCAATCGACGAAGGGCAAACCGAACAAATCTGCGCTGTACTGTCTCAATTCGATGGACACCGTTGAGATAATGAGGGTTCCACACAACTGAACAATATTCCAGAGTTGATCAAACGAGTGAGCAGTAGAGAGATTTCAAGCAGTAAATATCTGAAAAGTGCTTAGATATTCTCATTATGAACCCCAAACAGCGTGATGCCTTTGCGACAATATAGCTGATATGCTGTTTAAACGTCAGTTGTTCATCGAGAAAAACTCCGAGATCTTTGACGCAATTCGCTCTGTCAATTGTGGATTCAGCTAGACAGTAATTGAATCGAATTGGCGTTTTTTTCCTCGAGAACGTAATGACCGTACATTTCTTGGGGTTTAGGGTCATTCGGTTGATCTCGCACCATTCCGCAAAGGTTTCCAGTTGGCGTTGAAGGAAAGCTGCATCATCAGTATTCCGTATTCTATGGTATAACTTGAGGTCGTCGGCGAAAGACAACCGTGGCCCTTCTAAACAAAAGTTAACGTCGTTGAAATACAGAAGAAAAATCAATGGACCGAGATGGCTGCCTTGCGGAATACCAGATGAAGCAAAGAACTCTTCGGATACACAATCACCTATCTTGACTGCTAGACGACGATCACTGAGATACGATTGCATCCAACGGAGAATATTAGTACCAAAGCCAAGTCTATCCAATTTTGCCACTGCAATAGCGTGATTTATCTTGTCAAAAGCAGCTGAAAGATCCGTGTAGATAACGTCAGTTTGAAGGCCGTCCGACATAGCATCTGTAACATATGTTGTGAACGACAGAAGATTCGTAGATGTTGAACGTTTCGGCATAAATCCATGCTGAGTCTCGGAGATATACTGTTTGCAGTGGCTGGAGATGGGTTCCAACACAGCCATTTCAAGCAGCTTAGGAACTGCGCTTAGCGTTGTAATACCACGGTAATTGTCAACTACCTTTTTATCACCTTTTTTGTGAACTGGAAACATGAAGGAGGATTTCCAGAGTTCGGGAAATACTCCGGTTGATAGCGACAATTGAAACAGATGACAAAGAGGTTCAATTAGACCGGCAGAGCATTTTTTTAGAATAATAGTTGGTATACCATCTGGGCCTGCCGAGGTTGAAGCCTTCATTTTGCTAATCGCCAGTTGTACCATATTATTGTCGATATTGATAGAGTTCAAAGACTGGTATGATTGAGGTACATTGAGAGCCGCGCGTGAAGCCTGGGTCGGTGTCAGTTTCTCGTTGGAGAAAACACTCGCGAACTTTTCAGAGAATAGTTGGCAGATCTCCTGTAAACTAGAGCTCATACGTCCTCCATAGCTCATCGTTGAAGGCAACCCGGATTCCTTTCTTTGCTCGTTTACATGCTTCCAGAATGTTTTAGGTTCGGACTTCAACTTACGTTGCACGTTTCGCAAGTAATCGGCATGGCAACGCTTCGATGTCTTTTTATAGACTTGGTTAACATGAACGTAGTGTTGTCGCAGCACGTAGCCCCCAAACTTGGAGAACTTCTTCAGAGCGGTTCTTTTAGTCGCTTTTAACCGTCTCAGCTCGGCAGTGTACCACGCTGGGTGCTTAGATTGAAGGCCACTTCTTTTGGGTACATAGCGATCGATAGCATAGCTCATAACATTGGAGAAGGTCTGCACTGCAACGTTGACATCATCATTGTCGAGAATTTCAGTCCAGTGGATATTCGACAGGAAGTCAATAATGCTATTATAGTTGGCTTTTCTAAAATTATAGCTGACGGTGTCAGAAGCATTGCAGTCATGCTTCACTCGAATCGCTTCAAGCAATATATGCAGGGGAGGGTGATGTCTAACAGTCTTTACCAGGGGGAACGGTGCTGCGGTAACTTTTGGCGCGTAGTCAGATTTGCTCGAAAAACAGAGATCAAGGATTCTGTTGTTCTCGTTCACCACATTATTCGTTTGGCGCAGCAGATTTAGACTGTAGCAGTCAAGCAAACTGGTGATACCAGCATGAAAAGATGACAATTCGGGATCAGCGAACATAAATCCGTCAGAAGCAGAGCGCCATTTTAATCCGGAGAAATTGAAATCACCAACAATCAGGATCTCATCAACCGGGCTTGCTTGAGCGGAAATCCGTTCCAGTGACTCAGTATGTGAATCAATCAATGTCGAATCGCGAGTGCGGTCCGGTGGAAGATAAACCACGCAAAGAAAAAGTGCGTAGCCAGCCAGTTTGATTCGCACCCACACCTGCTCGACACAAATGTGAAGACCTGATTGACCGTTACACCCATTAATAGAAGCTGGAGTTGCGCTGGCTCACGCTTCCTAGAAAAACAACAAACTCAGTTTTCTCCGTGGAGAACTCGATATCCAGCTGAAGAGCCCAAGCAGACAAATTGTCCAAGGTATCTTGTAATGGTCCTTGCAAGTCAGCAGCTTTGGGCCCTGTAACAGAGACCACCCCGTCGTCTGCAAGTTGCCTTAGCGTGCATGAATTGGCAAGACAATCGTCAATGTCATTCACGTAAAAATTGTAGAGCAGGGGACTTAAACATGAACCCTGGGGAAGACCCTTGTAGCTAAATCGTGATATTGTTAAATCGCCATGCGAAAATCGCATGTGCTTTTCAGATAACATGTTATTTAAAATTGGTGAAAACCCATGCTGGTGCAGCTTCTCTGACAGAATGTTGATAGAAACTGAGTCAAAAGCCCCCTTAATATCCAAGAAGACTGATGCCATCTGCTCTTTGTTAGCATAGGCCATTTGGATTTCTGTAGAAAGCAACGCAAGGCAATCGTTCGTCCCTTTGCCTTTGCGAAAGCCAAATTGTGTATCTGACAGTACGCTATTTGCTTCAACCCAATTGTCGAGGCGGAACAAGATGATTTTCTGGAACAACTTCCGAATACAGGACAGCATTGCAATCGGTCGATACGAGTTGTGGTCGAAGGCAGGTTTTCCTGGTTTTTGGATGGCGATGACCTTCACTTGCCTCCAGTCATGAGGGACAATGTTACCCTCAAGAAACTTGTTAAATACATTCAACAAGCGCATTTTGCAGTGTCAGGTAGATTATTCAGCAAGTTGTATTTGATTCTGTCTAACCCTGGGGCGCTATTGTTGCATGACAAGAGAGCAAGTGATAACTCCACCATTGAAAAAGGTGTTTCGTTCGCGGCATCGTGAGGAGACGCGGCGCGGCACGTTTTCTGTACCGGGACAGAGTCCGGACAGATCTTCTTGGCGAAAGCGAATATCCAACGGTTTGAATATTCCACGTTCTCGTTGGTACTATTACGGTTACGCATACGTCGAGCCGTACCCCAAAGAGTGCTCATCGCTGTTTCTCTCGTTAACCCGTCGACGCACCGGCGCCAATAACTGCGTTTTTTGGCTTTCATTAGACTCTTCATTAGCCTTTCTAACGACGCGTACTGTAGATAGCTAGCGGCTAACCCGTCTTCCCGGAAGACCTTATAGGCAGTGGACTTCTCCGCGTACAGCTCTGAGCACTCTTTGTGCCACCACAGTGTGGGAGACCGTCTATGGGTATTCGCGCTGGGTACAGGTTTAGTCTGAGCTTGATTCGCACTGTTGAGAATCAAGCCAGCCAAAAACCTGTACTCTTTCTCCGGAGGAAGTTCTTGATTGGATTCGATTTTAACGGATATCGCGGTCGCGTAACTCTTCCAATCAATGTTCCGTGTCATACGAGACATTGATTACGATAGGCAAATGATCGCTACCGTGGAGATCAGGGATCACCTTCCACATGCAATCTAACTGTAGCGATGTCGAGCATAGCGATAAATCCAACGCGCTTGCGCGTGCTCATGGTGTAGGAATCCGAGTCATTTCTTCCGTGTTTAAGAGGTCATGTTGAAATTGTCGCAAAGATCTTGGATTAATGTTGAGCTATTATCATCATGAAGACAGCCCCATACCGTACCGTGCGAGTTAAAGTCCCCCAGAACTAGCCGCGGTGCCGGTAAGCATTCCGTGATATTAAAAAGCGTTCGGTGCCCTGTCGAGGCTCTAGGAGGAATGTAGATGCAAGCAATGCAAAGGTGTCGAAGGGAGGTTAATTCGGTTGAAAGAATAGCACTTTTTGATCCCCAAAAGCACTCCTCCGTAAGGGTTTTCTCGATCCAGAAGAATTAGAGAATTGGAAGTTGAGATTTATATCGGAAGTTAACCAAGTTTCACATAATGCGAAAACATCACATTTTAAACTGTTTAGTAAAAATTTGAAGGAATCGATTTTCGGAAGGATACTTCTGCAATTCCACTGTAGAACAGTGATCAAATCAGTGACCTCGTTTGATGACTTATCCATCGAATGATACGATCGCTGCAAGGAGGGGCCATTTAGCAGTCAACTGCTTCAAAAATGTTTGCACTATAGGGAGAAAATTAGAATTCTTTTAAGAGGATCAGTGACATAGAAAGCTGTGAAAATTAGGTCCACTATGTCAGAAAATTTCATTAGTCCATTACTGGATTGAGTGTCTGTTTGAAAAAAGGGGACACTTGGGGTTTCTGGTGTCCCTGGAAGTGGTGGATACTCCTTGTTGGAATTTAACTTTACAAGTCCTAGAGCAACTTGCTTCGGCTTTTGGGCACCACTTCCGGTGGATTTATTAAATGTAGTTGGCGCACTTTCTGAAGAGGACACCTTGGCACCCTTACGGTCTAGGGGAGGCTAGCTTTCTCCTCTTCCTAGATTCCCCCGGGTTAACCAAAGATATTCCCTCTTGTGGATCGTCAGATTCTTGCTCACCACGAGCCAAAATAGCAAAGGAAGTTTCGGAAGGGACAGATGGCGAAGCATTCTTTAGCAATTCTGCATAAGAGTGCCTCGAGCGATCCTTAAGTGAGCGCTTAATTTTATCCCCGCGCTTTTTGTACACCGGGCATGACTTAAGAGCATGCGGAGGGCCCCCGCAGTAAATACACTTTTCAGTTTCTCCACCGCAAGCGTCATCCGCATGCCCTCCCTCGCATTTGCCGCACCGTTTTTTATTGCCACAATAAGTGGCTGTGTGACCCAGTTGCTTGCAATTGCTGCAGTTCATTACCCGCGGTACAAATAGGCGAACCTTATCCAGTAGGACATAGTTGGGAAGAGAAGACCCGGAGAAAGTCACCCGAATCGAGTCTGACTGAGAATAAGTTGTCTTATCATCTTCAGTTTTTGCGGAATACAATTGATTGCATTTCAGAATCTTCACCTGTTGAAGTGAAGGGTCCATAAAGTAGCCAACTCCGTACTTTAACAGGTCTTCGCACTTCAGACCCGGTTCGGCGATGACCCCATCGATCTCCACTGCCCTACAAGGCACATACACCCTTAATTGCTTCGTAAAGTGCTCGCTGCGAGCAATCTGGTTTGCCTGGTCGAGGTCATTTACTATAACGCGTATCTTATTAGCGCGAACACGTGTTATCTGAGCTACGGGCGGGTAGTTAGCAGTCAGCTCCCGTGAGATCTCTAGAATATTAGGAGATTTCATGTTGGGTCGGAAATTCACCACCCAGGGGCCATTTGAACTGGCTGGGTATGTTTTAATACGGGGAGCACTGGGGGAATCAGGGGGAGTTTATCCGGTAAATCTATGGAAATCGTATTCCAATCCAATGTTCCTTCGCCCTCGGCCATTTAGGCACGAGGATAGCACGTGGTGTAAACGAGAGATGAAACTTATATTCAGGGGAAAGGGAAAAAGTAGAGACCATCGGGGAAAGAGAAATGAAAGAAAAAATATACTTAGCTTATATAGCGACGTATCCGGCTATTCTGGTATTCACTTCACCAGCCTGGGCACCGGCGAACAAAGACTACCTCAAACAATGGTTGACCTTTACTGACAATATATATTCTTATTCACTTTGTGCACGACACGACACTAGAAAATATGTGGTACCACATTTGAATATCAGAGAATTTCCAATCAATCAATAAATATAGGTATACATATATATATATATATATATATATATATATATATATATATATATATATATATATATATATATATATATATATATATATATATATATATATATATATATATATATATATATATATATATATATATATATATATATATATATATATATATATATATATATATATATATATATATATATATATATATATATATATATATATATATATATATATATATATATATATATATATATATATATATATATATATATATATATATATATATATATATTAGGGTGGGGCATTGTTATAACGTTACAACAACGTTATCATAACAATCTCAACTGAGCACAGCACTTTTTTGGTTCCATTTAGGGTTCCAAAGAACTGTGCAAAGTTTGGGGTTGATTAGTTTTGACCCGGCGTAGCGCAATTCAATTCTACAGACTAGAATTCTTCCTGCAGTATGATAAAAGTGTAGTCCAAGATATACTAAACAACTTTACCGAAGGATGTATTATGTTAGAATGTCTCTAAAACAAGTTATAGCTGTTCAAATTTCGATAGTTCGAATTAAATGCCAAAAATCGTCGACTGCCGGTGTACCAATGATATTTCATATAGCATAGCGAAATTGTCGAGACTTCGTAGGATAATTTTCTCCAAAAATTGCAATTTCAGTCGAGTTACACGTTATTATGGCTGTCTGTTTCCTAATTTTGTAAATGTCGATAGCTTTCACTTGAATTATGTATCACACGCAACATAATTCTGTTTGAAAAACCAGTCCGAGCATTTCTAAAGGATCCTTCATGAATGTATTTCGTCGCAGGCAAAATTCAGAGCGCATTTCGGTCCAATCGATTTCTAGTGAAAACAATGACGCGTTCGATGAATCGATCAGTGTAAAAATTTAGCTGTAATCCATAAAATTTGTTTTACAGTTACAGTAACCATTGATAATTTCAGCACATTCAAGATGAATAATACACGGTTATTTGGAATTTTTACCGGATACTTCATTTGAAATAGTTGAGGTATCTATATGAAAGAAGCCAACACCTAATGTATGTTTATTATGAATTATGCTGTGACGAAATACAATATTACATCACCTAAATGTGGTGAAGGTAAAAACGTGATCATTTGCTGAACACATTAACTAAAACATGTTTAAAACGCGAAAAACGTTATCGTTTTCATAACAGTTTTAGCCTTCGCCTTGAAAGGTTATGCTGTATGCTAATTGAATAGGCTAGAAGTTTGTGTACCGTGTCAGTATTTGATGCTGTGTGCGGAGACAGGCAGGATTGTTGGCTGCGATCGTTTTGTGGTGGTACCACGCGATAAGCGAGTGTTGGTGCGAAGGCAACGAAGTCTTAGGTAAGCGGGACCCCACCTTGGTGGTGGTAGTGGTTACGCTGCATACAACCGGCGCTTGCGACGGAGTGAGACAGAGCTGCATCTGGTTGGTGAAGCGGCTCACTTCACCATCACTCACTCATCCGTATTAGTGCAGATACGGGATTTTGAGTATTTGTGTACCTAGCCACGCTGCGTGGTAGGGGAATATCTCTGGACCCACAGGTAAGCGGCGTCCCCTCCTTGGTGGTGGTAGTGGTTGCGCTGCATACAGTCGGCGCTTGTGACGAAGTGAGACAGAGCTGCATCTTGTTGTTGAAGCGTCTTGCTTCATCATCACTTATTCATCTGTGCTAGTGCATATACGGGCTTTTGTGTGTTTGTGTACCTAGCCACGCTGCGTAGTAAGGAAATACCCCTGGACCCACAGGTAAGCAGCGGCTCTATCTTGGTAGTGGTGGTTACGCTGTGTTCAACCCGAGCGTGTGAGAGAGGGAGACAGCGTGAAACTGTAACTCTTCGAAGGACAGGTAGATTTTAATATAATTGTGCTAGTGTTAGTACACCCAAAACAAAAATCTCTTGCAGTAATTGCAAGCGACAATCACTTGCAAATAATGTTAGCATCGCTTGCAATTTTGCAGTGAAAGTCGCTGGCAATTGTTGCAAGCAGATAAAACCACTTCATCTCTCTCTATACGTACATACTTTTCTTCAACACACTGTCAAAGGATTACCACCACATTCACGTGCCTATGCTGGTTGGTATAGCAACGCAGGGCGAGTTTTTATTTTCCGTCTACTTTTTATTCATTCCTCACCAACATCATCAAACGCAGTTTTGTGGTTTATTCATTACACACGAGACGGCATCAAATGGTGGATGTGACGATTGTACGAGTTTTAACGTCCTGTTCTTACATGTAAGGACAGATCAGTACTTATAGTTAGAGCTATGATGCGCAAGAGCCTGAGTTCAAATCTGGGTGGATGTTTTACTTCATTAATCGTAAAATCATCCAAGTGTTTATATATGACTTTTATCCACTCAAAACTATCTGGTAGTATGGTTGGGTGGATAAAGTATTGCTTAGCGATGTGTTTGTGCCGGGGTTAATGTTTCAATGCCAACAGTCTTTTTTTATGACGCATATTGGTCACCAATACACATACATCGCTAATACATAGGCAAAATTCGTTTTTTCTGTTTCTTGCATTGCATGCAAGGAAGCTTCTTGCAATTTTCGCACATTACCAGAACGCTTGCAATTTTTGCTCGTATTTATTGCATTAATGTAAGCGAATCTTACCGGGTACGTTTTGGGTGTATTTAATTTACTTACTGTATATGGTGGATAGTATTGAGGATAGTGAGATGGAATCCTCCATTTCACAAGAGCAAAATTCTTCTGATCCCCCTCTCTCAACTCCCCCTAGAATAAAATTATACCCTCAAGGGTCTTCTGGACCTTGGAAAGTTTTCTTCAGGCGGAACGGAAAGCCATTAAACCTTTTGCAAATTGCACGGGATCTCACTTCACTATTTTCTGCTGTAACAGAGATCGTGAAAGTAAATAAAGACAAACTTCGAGTTAGCATTGATAACATTAGACAAGCTAACGAGATAGTAGCCTGCGAACTCTTCACGCGTGAATATAAAGTTTATGCACTTTCGTGCGATATAGAATGCGATGGAGTCATCTCCGAACCCAGCCTCACTGCCGAGGATATACTTAAGCATGGTGTTGGTTTTTTCAAGAACACCCTGCTTAATAAAGTAATCGATTGTAAGCAATTGTACTCAGTATCACTTGAAAAAGAGAAAAAAGGTTAACGACCATCCTATTCATTTCGTGTAACTTTCGCTGGGTCTGCTTTGCCTAGCCATGTTCTTATTAATAAAATACGTCTCCCCGTTCGCCTTTTCATCCCTCGTATGATGAATTGCCTCAATTGTAAACAGCTTGGCCACACAGTCACTTACTGTTCCAATGAAGTACGGTGTGGCAAATGTGGGGGGCCTCATCAAGAGAATACATGCAATAAAACTTAGAAAAATGTTTACATAGCGGAGCCAATTTACACGAGCTCCTTGCATGTCCCATATATAAATTGCGAGAGGATAAAATTAAACGATCCTTGAAGGAGAGGTCTAAGCGCTCTTATGCAGAAATACTGAAAAATGCTACTCCTGAACCCACGGTCTCAGAGAACAGATACGTTATTCTATTACCGAAAGAGTCTGACTCTGACGAAGCGTCCGAAGGTACATCATTTGTTTTACCTAGAGGATCAAGGAAAAGAAAACAATCCTCTTTTTCGAAACTGCCGAGCAAGGGCCTTAAAATTTCTCCTCCAATAAATAAATTGCGGCCAAAGCTAAAGAATTCTGATGCAATACCGAAGCCAGTCCCTCCCGGTTTTGGCAATGTACAATCCAAACAGAACACTATTACTGGACATAATAAAACTTCAACCTCCTCCGAGCCTCAACCGGGGAAAGGTTTATTGAAATTTTCAGAAATTGTTGATTGGATTTTCAAAGCATTCAATATTTCTGAACCACTAAAAAGTATACTTTCAGCGTTCCTCCTAACAATTAGAACATTTTTAGAGTAGCTGATTGCTCAATGGCCCATCCTTGCAGCGATTGTATCTTTCGATGGATAATTCACCTCCTCCAGTGAAAGATCCCATCACTGTTTCACAGTGGAATGGCAGAAGTATCATACCTAAAATTTATTCCTTAAAAATTTTGCTGAATAATTTGAAATGCGATGCTTTTGCTTTATGTGAAACATGGCTTACCTCAAACATTAATTTCAACTTGAATGATTTCAACATTATTCACCTAGACCGAGACACCCCGTATGGAGGAGTGCTTCTAGGAATTAAAAAGTGCTATTCTTTCTATAGAATTAATATCTCCTTGTTTGCGGGTATTGAGGCTGTAGCTGTCCAAACGAACATTAAAGGCAAAGACATGTCTATCGCTTCTATTATATATATATATATATATATATATATATATATATATATATATATATATATATATATATATATATATATATATATATATATATATATATATATATATATATATATATATATATATATATATATATATATATATATATATATATATATATATATATATATATATATATATATATATATATATATATATATATATATATATATATATATATATATATATATATATATATATATATATATATATATATATCCCAAAGCTCAAATTGGACAACGTCAGATTTTTGAGGTAGTGGAATCCGTGGCTGCTCAGCGGCTGATACTGGGAGACTTCAACTCGCACGGAGTATAGTGGGGTTCCCTCTTCAATGATAATCGATCCTCTTTGATATACAACGTTTGTGGCGAGCTCAATATGACAGATTTAAATACAGGCGAAATAACACGCATCCCCAGACCACCCGCACGACCAAGTGCATTAGATTTATCTCTATGCTCGACATCACTTTGGTTAGATTGCACGTGGAAGGTTGTACCTGATCCTCACGGTAGCGATCATTTGCCAGTCGTTATTTCAATTAACAGTGAATTAGGCCTCACGAATTCAATCAATGTCCCTTATGACTTGACACGAAATATTGATTGGAAAAAATACCAATCTTTAATTTCCATTTCTCTTGTTTCGACGGAAGAGCTACCACCTACCGAAGAATATGAATTTCCAGCGGGTTTGATTATTGAAGCAGCAGAATAAATTCAAACAAAATGCAATCCTGGCATGACAATGAATAGCCGGCCTCCTAATCCCTGGTGGGACAAAGAGTGCTCGGATGCATATGAAGCTAAACAAGTTGCATACAAAGAAATTATGAAACGGAAAGGGTGTACACGTGCGAACTTTGAAAATTATTCGATTTTGCAAAACAAATTTGACAGTCTCCGTCGTGCCAAAAAGTCTAGTTATTGGAGACGCTTCGTTGATGGCTTGTCAAGAGAAACATCAATGAGTACTCTTTGGAATACAGCCAAAAGAATGAGGAATCGAAACGTAACTAATGAAAGCGAAGATTTTTCGAATCGCTGGATATTTAATTTTGCCAAGAAAGTTTGTCCAGATTCTGCTCCTGCGCAGAAAATCTTTCGCGATGCTCCCACAAGTAACGATTCCATAGATTCGCCTTTGACAATGATGGAATTTTCAATTGCACTCCTCTCATGCAACAATAATGCTCCGGGTCCAGACAGAATTAAATTCAACTTGGTGAAGAATCTGACTGACCTAGCAAAAAGACACTTGTTGAATTTATTCAATAAGCTTCTTGAGCAGAACATTGTCCCGCACGACTGGAGACAAGTAAGAGTTATCGCCATTCCAAAACCTGGAAAACCAGCCTCGTATCGTATCGACCGATTGCAACGCTATCCTGTATCAAAAAATTGTTGGAAAAAAATATCCTACGACGTCTCGACAGTTGGGTTGAGGCGAACGGCTTGCTATCAGATACCCAGTTTGGTTTTCGGAGGGGAAAGGGAACGAATGATTGTCTGGCACTACTTTCGTCAGAAATCCAACTAGATTACGCAAAAAAAGAACAAATGGCGTCTGTGTTCTTAGACATAAAAGGAGCATTCGACTCTGTTTCCATTGATGTTCTTTCAGAGAAGCTACATCAATGTGGTCTTTCACCAATATTAAATAATTATTTATACAACTTATTGTCAGAAAAGCACATGCATTTTTCATATGGCGATTTGGCAACATTCAGAATAAGTTACATGGGCCTCCCACAAGGTTCTTGTTTAAACCCCCTTCTCTACAATTTTTACGTGATTGACATTGATAATTGTATTGTCAGCCCATGCACTTTAAGGCAACTTGCAGATGATGGCGTGGTTTCTGTTACAGGACCAAAAGCCATAAATTTACAACAACCACTGCAAGATAGTTTGGATAATTTATCAAGTTGGGCTTTGAAGCTAGGCATCGATTTCTCTGCGGAGAAAACAGAGTTGGTTGTTTTTTCAAGGAAGCGTGATCCAGCTCAGCTACAGCTTCAGTTGGTTAGTAGAACGATAGCCAGTCATGACCTTTAAATATCTCGAAATTTGGTTCGATTCTAAAGGCACATGGGGAGGCCACATTAGGTATCTGAAAAAAGGAGTGTCAACAAAGGATAAATTTTCTCCGAACAATAACCGGATCTTGGTGGGGTGCTCATCCAAGTGACGTGATAAGATTGTATCAAGCAACGATACTTTCAGTAATGGAATATGGGTGCTTCTGTTTCCGTTTAGCTGCAAACACTCGCATTATTAAATTGGAACGAATACAGTATCGTTGTTTACGAATCGCCTTAGGTTCCATGCAATCGACACATACGATGAGTCTTGAAGTACTAGCGGGAGTTCTTCCCTTAAAAGATCGATTCTGGGATCTCTCCTCTCGTTTACTTATACGATGTGAGATTACGAATCCACTGGTAATTGAAAATTTTGAAAGACTTGTCGAGCTTCAATCCCAAACCAGATTCATAACAGTGTACTTCAATCACATGTCACAAGAAATAACTCCTTCTAGTTATGTTATGACATGTGTTAATATACTAGATGCTCCCGATTCCACTTTATTTTTTGACACGTCCATGCAAGAGGAAATTCTGGAGATCCCTAAAATATTCATAAGTAAATACCAACACATTGACTGCCATAAAATGTTCTACACTGATGGGTCACGAATCAATGACGCCACTCATTCGTAACCCAACTTTGTACCGGGAAACAAGTGCTTTTTGTTCTCTCCGGTGTGGTTTAGTTTTTTCGGTGGTACGAAGGTGCTTGCTGTGGCAGAGGCTGCAGTAAAGCATTACTAATAAACAGTCACGCGAGTGATAATTGTTACCTGCGATATCAGTTAAAGTAGTGCAGTGAAGTGCGTTACTAAACATTTTTCTTGCCTGAAAGACGGCTTTGTTTAGACGAGCTATATCAGCTCTACTGTGTGAAGGTCACGCGGGTGACGGATAAAACAAACGAAGGATCAATTCACCTACCAGCTCGTCAGGAACCAACTGGTGAAGTGTTTCGTTTTTTACTTTTCTTATCGATTTTTTTCTTTTTATTGCTTTTGATTTTTTATTTTGATTTAAGTTAAACAGTGCGGTCGAGCGTGTTGCTCCCGCAACAAAATGGAACAAACAGAAGGATCACCCTCCGAAGAGGAATATTATGAAGAAGAAGAACGTATATCTGATACTGAGACAGATAATGTTATGGTTGATCCACTTCCCCCACTTTCCCCCAATGTCTCACAGCCCCCCCGAGTCAAGGTTTACCAGGATGGATCCGCTGGTCCTTGGGTGGTATACTTTCGGCCCAAAAATAAACCGTTAAACAGCATAACTGTTGCACGGGAGCTGACAAAACGTTACTCGGCCGTAACCGAGATTAAAAAGGTTCAGTCAGACAAACTGCGCGTAGTCGTTACTGACTTGAAACAGGCCAATGATATCGTTAGAAATAGCCTCTTTACGCTGGAGTATCGCGTCTACATCCCTTCTCGTGATGTGGAGATCGACGGTGTGGTAAGTGATGCGGGTCTAACTGTCGATGATCTGATGAATGATGGGGCTGGCCGCTTTAAGGACCCTAACCTTCAATCAGTTCAGATTTTGGAGTGCAAGCAATTGCACTCAAAGTCCATCGAAGATGGTAATTACTATCCATCAGACTCGTTTCGCGTAACCTTCGCCGGATCTGCACTTCCGAGCTACGTTGAAGTGGGAGGAGCTCGTCTACCTGTACGCCTGTTTGTACCGCGGGTCATGAATTGTTCCAATTGCAAGCAGCTAGGTCACACGGCCACCTACTGTAGCAACAAGCAACGGTGCGGTAAATGTGGGGAACGCCATGCGGATGATACTTGCAGTAGCCCTGCTGAGAAGTGTGTTTACTGTGGGGAGAATCCGCATGCACTTTTGACATGCCCAACGTACAAACTTCGCGCGGATAAACTGAAGCGATCCGCCAAAGATCGCTCCAGACGCTCTTACGCAGAAATGCTTAAAAGAGCTGTTCCACTTATCTCCGAAAACCCATTCGCTCTCTTGCCAACTGACGATAACGCCTCTAACGACCCTTGCGAGGGGCATTCTTTGGCTCCGCTTGGAAACTCTAGGAAAAGACCTAATCAAAACTCACCTGAACTTCCTCGTAAGGGTCCTAGGTTGTCCCAAACAAGGGTACAAAATAAAAATAATTCATCAACTGGAAGGGCTGGTACAAATCCGAAGATAATACCTCCTGGTTTTGGGAAATTGAGATACAACCAGGAGTTCCCAGCACTCCCCGGGGCACCAAAAATCCCAAGTGCTCCAATTTTACAGTCAGAAACTCAACCTAAAACGGGATTCCTTAAATTTTCTGACATTGTGGACTGGATATTCGCAGCTTTCAACATTACCGATCCTATGAAAAGCTTGCTGGTTGCTATTCTACCAACAGTAAGAACATTTTTAAAACAGTTGACTGAACAATGGCCCCTCCTTACAGCGATCGTATCCTTCGATGGCTAACTTATTAGACGGAATCAGGGATCTGATCACTGTTTTACAGTGGAACTGCAGAAGTATTATCCCCAAAATTGATTCATTAAAACACTTGCTAAATTACAATCATTGTGATGCATTTTCCCTATGTGAAACATGGCTAACTTCTAATATAAACCTCAACTTCCACGATTTTAACATTATCCGCTTGGATCGAGAAGACTCATATGGGGGGGTACTTTTAGGGATCAAAAAGTGCTACTCCTTCAATCGAATCAACCTCCCTTCGACGCCAGGCATTGAAGTTGTCGCTTGTCAAACAACAATCAAAGGCAAAGATCTTTGCATTGCTTCTATTTACATTCCTCCTAGGGCCATGATGGGATATCGAAGATTCTCCAACGTGATTGAACACCTTCCCTCGCCCCGCCTGCTTCTTGGAGACTTTAACTCTCACGGTACGGGGTGGGGCTGTCTATACGACGATAATCGATCTTCGACAATTCAAGACCTTTGTGACAACTTCAATATGACAATTCTGAACACAGGGGAAATGACACGAATTCCTAGACCACCTGCGCAAGCAAGTGCACTGGACATATCTTTATGCTCGACATCACTACGGTTAGATTGCAAGTGGAAGGTAATATCTGATCCCCACGGTAGTGACCACTTACCAATTGTAATTGCAATCACCACTGGTTCAAGACCATCGACACCAATCAATGTTCCCTATGACCTCACACGAAACATTGATTGGAAGAGCTACGCTGCTGAGATATCCAAAACTATCGATTCAACACAGATACTTCCCCCGGAGGAAGATTATAAGTTTTTGTCCAACTCGATTCTCGATAGCGCGATTCAAACTCAGACGAAACGAGTACCCGACGTGAACACCCAAAAACGTTCTCCCAACCCGTGGTGGGACAAAGAGTGCTCAGACGTGTACGCGGAGAAAGCTGCCGCGTATAAAACTTTCCGGAACGACGGGTTAGTTGCTAGTTATCGAGTGTACGCGATATTAGAAAAGCGAATGAAAAATTTAATGAAAGCTAAGAAACGCAGTTACTGGCGCCGGTTTGTCGACGGGTTAACAAGAGAAACATCGATGAGCACTCTTTGGGGCACGGCCCGACGTATGCGAAACCGAAACAGTACTAACGAGAGCGTGGAATATTCAAACCGTTGGATATTCGATTTCGCCAAGAAGGTTTGTCCGGATTCCGCCCCGGCACAGAAAATCTACCGCGCCGCGTCGCCTTACAATACCGCGAACGAAACACCGTTTACGATGGTGGAGTTCTCACTTGCTCTCTTATCATGTAACAATAAAGCCCCGGGGCCAGATAGAATTAAATTCAACTTATTGAAGAATCTGCCAGACTCTGCCAAAAGACGCTTGTTGAATTTATTTAATAGGTTTCTTGAGGGTAACATTGTCCCACATGACTGGAGACAGGTGAGGGTCATCGCCATCCAAAAACCAGGAAAACCAGCCTCCGACCACAATTCGTATCGTCCGATCGCAATGCTGTCCTGTATCCGGAAGTTGTTCGAGAAAATGATCCTGTTTCGGCTCGACAATTGGGTCGAAACAAATGGCTTACTGTCAGATACACAATTTGGCTTCCGCAAAGGCAAAGGGACGAACGATTGCCTTGCGTTGCTCTCAACAGAAATTCAAATGGCATATGCTAACAAAGAGCAGATGGCATCAGTATTCTTGGATATTAAGGGGGCTTTCGATTCAGTTTCGATCAACATTCTTTATGAGAAGTTGCACCAGCATGGTCTTTCGCCAATTTTAAATAACTTTTTGCTAAACCTGTTGTCTGAAAAACAAATGCATTTCTCGCATGGCGATTTATCGACATCACGATTTAGCTACATGGGCCTTCCCCAGGGCTCATGTCTAAGCCCTCTCCTCTACAATTTTTACGTGAATGACATTGACGAATGTCTTGTCAATTCCTGCACGCTAAGGCAGCTTGCAGATGACGGTGTGGTCTCTATTACAGGTCCTAAAGCCGTCGACTTGCAAGGACCACTGCAAGATACCTTGGACAATTTGTCTGCATGGGCTCTCCAACTGGGTATCGAGTTCTCCACGGAGAAAACTGAGCTAGTCGTATTTTCTAGAAAGCGTGAACCAGCGCAACTACAGCTTCAATTAATGGATCAAACTATTGCTCAGGCTTCAACATTCAAATATCTCGGGGTATGGTTCGACTCTAAAGGTACCTGGGGATGTCACATTAGGTATCTGAAACAGAAGTGCCAACAAAGGATCAACTTTTTCCGTACAATAACTGGAACATGGTGGGGTGCCCATCCAGGAGACCTAATCAGGTTGTACCAAACAACGATATTATCAGTGTTGGAGTACGGATGTTTCTGCTTTCGCTCCGCTGCGAACATACACTTCATCAAACTGGAGCGAATCCAGTATCGTTGCTTGCGTATTGCCTTGGGTTGCATGCACTCGACCCATACGATGAGTCTCGAAGTGCTGGCGGGCGTTCTTCCGCTGAAAAATCGATTCTGGGACCTCTCATATCGATTGCTCATTCGATGCGATATTCTGAACCCATTGGTGATTGCAAATTGCGAAAGGCTTGTCGAGCTTAATTCTCAGAC
Organism: Topomyia yanbarensis; assembly: GCF_030247195.1. NCBI lineage: Eukaryota > Metazoa > Arthropoda > Insecta > Diptera > Culicidae > Topomyia > Topomyia yanbarensis. The sequence goes on along the minus strand of NC_080671.1, from coordinate 225,077,054 downwards.
CCGATTCATGTCCTTGTACTTCGATTACATGGCACAGAACATCAATTCATCTACATATAACGTCAACCGTGCTCATCTCTTAGATACTTCTGATCCAACTGTATTTTTCGATACATCCATGAAGGAAGAGATTTGTGGAATTCCGGATCATATTCGCCCACAAGTGGTCCCAAATATTTTCTATAACAAATACCATCAAGTCGACTGCGCCAAAATGTTCTACACTGACGGATCAATTCTCGACGGGTCCACAGGCTTCGGTATCTTCAACGAAAATCTTGCTGCCTCATTCAAACTCAATGATCCTGCTTCAATTTACGTCGCAGAATTAGCTGCCATTCAGTATACTCTCGGGATCATTGACACCCTGCCCTCAGACCATTACTTCATCGTTTCGGATAGTCTCAGCTCCATTGAGGCCATCCGTGCGGCGAAGCCTGGAAAGCACTCACCGTATTTCCTGGGGAAAATACGGGAATATCTGAGTGCTTTATCTGAAAAATCTTACCAGATTACCTTGGTTTGGGTCCCGTCACATTGTTCTATTGCGGGCAATGAGAAGGCGGACTCTTTAGCCAAGGTGGGCGCATTAGAAGGCGACACTTACGAAAGACCAATTTGCTTCAACGAATTTTTCAGTATCTCTCGTCAGAGGACGCTCGATAGTTGGCAAACCTCATGGAGCAATGGGCATCTGGGACGGTGGCTACATTCCATTATCCCGAAGGTATCAACGAATGCTTGGTTTAAGGGGTTGGATGTGAACCGGGACTTTATTCGTACGATGTCAAGGATCATGTCCAACCATTACTCGTTTGACGCGCATCTCCGTCGTATAGGGCTTGCTGAAAATAATCATTGTGTTTGTGAGAACGGCTATCACGACATCGAGCATGTTGTTTGGCTGTGCGCAGAGTACTGTGTTGCCAGGTCCCAACTAATAGATTCCCTTCGGGCCCGAGGTAGATCACCCTATGTGCCAGTCCGGGACGTCCTGGCAAGCCGTGACCACCCCTATATTTTTCTTATCTATATCTTTTTGAAAACCATTGATGTCCAAGTTTAATACATTTTACCCTCTCTCATTCACAGTAGAATCTCACCAACCTATCCCTGTATCTACAATATGGCATTGCTTCACGAGTCTTCGGTGCACACTCTTCTTGATAACCGTCTATCCAGAACATCATGACATACCGCACATGCAGATGATATAGAGTGCCAATAATTATCCGAAATATCGACCCTCCCCTCGCCCCTGCGATTACAGGCTGGAAACTACAACACTACAACAAAGTGTGCATATCCGCCACAATGATCAATCAGCAAACGACGATGTCAATTACACAATATGTATCCCACTTCCTACCTTTGTCCTTTACTTACATAAGAGGGGAGCAAGCCGCCCCTAAATACGGCTTTCCCTTCCCCCACTAACATGTGACATGTAATATAAAAAAAAAATGAATTATCGGCCTCGTTAAGCTACAGCATTTGGGCCTAAATAAACGTATTTTAAGATACGAACAAATGACAAAAAAAAAAAAAAAAAAATGACGCCACTGGCTTCGATATTTTCAACAATAACACCTCGATCTCTTTCAAGCTTGCAGAACCTGCCTCTGTTTACACAGCCGAACTAGCAGCAGTTCACTATAGTCTGGAAATCATTGATACTTTACTTCCGAGCCATTATTTCATCCTCACAGATAGTCTCAGCACAATTAAGGCACTACGCTCATTAAAGCTTGATAATCACGCTCCGTTACGATACGTTAGATACGAGAATACTTAACTAAACATTAACAAATAAATCTTATCAAATTACCTTAGTGCGGATTCCCGCTCCTTGCTCCATACCGGGTAATGAGAGAGCGGATAATTCAGCCAAAATATGGGCACTGGACGGTGACATCTATGAAAGACCTATTGCCTTCAATGAATTTTATAGCGCTTCTCGTGAGAGGACGCTTAGTAGTTGGCAAACATCATGAGACAATGGAGATCTGGGACGGTGGTTGCACTCAATTATACCTAAAGTATCAACGAAGGCATGGTTCAAAGGGTTGGATGCAAGTCGAAACTTCATTCGTGTGATGTCTAGACTCATGTCCAACCATTATACGTTGAATGCGCATCTCCGCCGTATTGGGATCGCAGAAGATAATCAATGTGCTTGCGGAGAGGGTTACGAAGACATTGAACAAGTTGTTTGGTCTTGCACTGAATATCGTGGAGCCAGATCCCAATTAATAGAGTCCTTACGAGCCAGAAGAAAACCACCCTATGTTCCTGTTCGTGATACCCCCGCATTACGAGATCTTACATACATGGGCCATATTTATCATTTCCTGAAAAGAATAAATATTCAAATATAATTATCCCCACAATGTTTCAATTTTTTTCCTTGCTACCCACAAACAATTTAGATTTCTTCGCAGTTAGTTAAGTTAGATAAAACGATATAAATAAAGAAAAAAAAATAAACAAAGATTACAGAAAAACTATCAAAAGGTTTACAATAAAATTCAAAATAGAGTAGAAATAAAAATATTCAAAATGATGATTATCCTCAGTGTTAGCTTTAGAAAGTGAATGTTTATTATAACGTGATAGTCTTAAGAACTTTTTTAGCATGTTATGTAAAAAACCCCGTTTCATTATTAATCCTCCTGTAAGTGAGACTCAAAATTTATTTCTCGTATAATTAGAGATAGCGAGTTGATATATTCTGCAAAGTTGCAGCAAATTCTTCTACAAGAAACTTTACTGAAGTTAGTAATAGTCTATTTTTAATAATCTTTGAGATATAGACCATTATTAAAGAAAATATCGACAAAATATTTTTTTAACATACAACTTCTTTCCAAGATTTTTTGGAAGTTGAAAATGTTCTACAAAACTATCACAATTAATGAAATACAAAATTTCGGTGAAGGAAGCAACTTCATATGTTGAGCAGTTTTTAAGATATTTCACGGTGTCTTTATAGAACAACTTTATTCAAAAAAATTCGGCATCCGTGAAACTTCGGGATATGAAAGAATGGACTTTTCCCTTTCATTTGAAAGTAAAATTAAAATATTCTGTCGGGGGGTCTAGAACAACTTTTTATTTTAAAGTTTTTTGATTGAAAACTTAAGTTTTTTAATCAAATTAATTCACATTTTTGCTACTAATTGGTACTATAGACATTCAAAAAATACTAAAAGTAAGAATCTGATAAACAATTTCATTGTCTACAACTTCGTAGAATGCTATAAATCGATGTAAAATCACCCGAGAAAGTTATTAAAATTTTATCAGTTTTTAGGTGTGTGCGGGACCTATGGGTTAAGAAATCGATTAACAAGGACTTACAAAAAATGTTGGGTTTAAATGAACAGTAAATTCAGATAAATTTCAATGTAAACAAAGTCCCATTCCCAGCAGAAAAAAAATATATTTTCAGATTCCTCCGGGTCTTGGGCGAAAATGACGCATTATGAACAAGAAGGTGTGGAAAGGTGTTGTCCAAATTTATTCGATAATCTTATACCTTTTCAAGATGTTGATTAATGTAGTGACGGATTTTATCATGCCTTTTTCATTTCTTTTCTCGCTCTATGAGAAAGCTAATGTAAACTAGAATGACCCTTCTTCCTGATCCTATCCTGCCTGTTAAAATACACTTGGATTAAATTCAAAGCTTTATATTTGAATGAACTAAAGTATACAGTTCAAGTCATTGTAATAAACGACGGATTTTATTGCAATTTTGGGTTGAGAATCCTGTTTGTCTTTATCAACATTAAAAGAAAGATGATTGAAAGAGAAAAAACTCTTCAAGTTTTGGATCCATGTTTGTAATCTTTTGGGGTAGATTCATTTCATTAGAATTTATAGATGTAGAGTTTTGCTTGTCCTCAAATTTTATTTCCAAATCGAACACACTTCACATTATCTTAGAAAAAAGAACAAATCCAAATTTCATAATTTCAGTAAATTCTCAAAGTAATTCAAGTCTGTTTATTGAAGATTTCCCTCATAATATGGGATAAGAGCAAAGACAACATATCAAGAAGACAGAGTTGCCAGTCAGTTCCGAATGTGGAAACATTAACAGCAATTTGTCTTTCGGGTAAAGGTGATACTTTCTATATCTACTTTTATATTGAGATCGCTATCTCTGTTGCGTCTGCGATTTTTGTTCAACGTACAGCGATTCTCAAAAGTTAACTAGCTTGAACATAAAGCTCATTGAATTATCTTTCTATCATTCATGAAACTGTCAATCAAGATTCTCAATCGAAATCAAATCAAATGATTGAATATCTAATCGAGTTGATCAAACATAAAGTTGAAATTTAGGCCAAATATATCCCACAAGTTGCTAACGAGCAAAAAGGTTGATTCAAGATTATATCGAGCATACTCCAGAATAAATGAAGAAATAAAAAAGAAGAAACAAATATATCTGTGACAGAAAAAACTGTTTAATTTTGCTGCATTACCCAGCATCCTTCAAAAGAGTCTTAATTTCGTTCAAATTTTATCTACTCTTCTCTATATCTCCTTGTTCCTAAAATATCATTGGTGCGCATAAAACGGTGGAATCCGGAAATATTTTTTTTCCGCTTAAAGGTGGGGCTTTGATAGCATTCAGATTTTTCTGAGCATACTGTTAAAATTTGGCAAACCATTTTTTTACACATGAAAATGTTTTTGGAATAAAGCTTCTTTACCAATACGCCGCGTGCGAATCTAGAAACTTTGATAAAAATTTAATAACTTTCTCTGGCGATTTTAGATCGCGATGTAGTTTTCTACAAAGTACAATTGTCCATCAGATTCTCACTTTTGGTAATATTTGAATGTCAAAAGTACTACCTAGGGGCAAAAATGTGAAACAGTTTCATTGAAAAACCTAAGTTTCCAAACAAATAACTTTAAAATAAAAAGTTGTTCTGGAGCCCCCGACAGAATATTTTAATTTTACTTTCAAATGAAAGGGATAAGCCGATTCTATTACATGCTGAAGTTTTAGCGATGCCAATTTTTTTTTGAAAAAAAAAGTTCTAACAAAACACACCGTGATTTACTATTTTTGTTCGAAAAATGATCTACTTTGCACTCAAATAACTCATGAACGGGTAAAAAAGGTCAGACCGCTCAATATGCATTTGAAAGATGCTACAATATTCTGTATGAATCACTTGTATCAAGTTGTATCCACGCCCCTGGTAGCTGGATTTAAAGAATATCATTTATAAGTCTTAAATATTGATACGAAAGTGGTGGTACCAGAGTCGAAAAATGTTTTTTTTCGTTTACCAAAATCTGACGAAAATGACGAGCGAGCGATGCTACTTTCTAAACCACTAGAACATTACGAAACCGAAAATGAGACAACGGCCTACGACAAAGCATGCGGGTAAATTCAATTTCATTATTTCCTCCAAACATTCGTTTTCGCTTCGAAATTGAGAGCGACATTAGTCTCTTCGATATTGCACATAGCGCTGGCCAAACGAAAAGAAACTAGTAACGATATTTATTTGTAGTTGTTCGATTCGGGAGAATTACAAGCTGACGATGATATTGGACGACTGAAGCACTATTGGTGTGCATATTTTCTGTGTTTGCGGCGTTCTAGTTGCATTTTATGATGCACATTGCTATAATTTCATTTAATGAAAATAAAAATAAAAATCAAAATTACTGCTTTGAAATTAAAACGAGATTGAATTTTCGTATTGTCATAGGAAAACGAAAGTCACTACTTCTGCTACGGGAAGGGGAAGAAGGGGCGTTGACTTTATTGTTTTGCTTTGTGTGAATTTAGTAACGAAGGAGGCAGCGAAAAGACGAAAGTGAATTCAGTGAATTTCATCGTTCATTGAATGGGTATGAGAATTTTAGGCCCTGGGTGGTACCACCGGGAAAGTATTGGGGAATGCTCTTCTTAGAAACATTGCTGAAGACACCGGTTTTCTATCTTTACTAGTTCCCTAGATACGGTGCAATATTTATGGAAAATCTAATAAAAGTGATACAATTGGTAATCGCGCATGCTTTGGTTCTTTGTTTAGCATTCTCACTGTATACTGTTTCGTCGGACTTCGTAAGCAACAAAACTAGTTTGTTAGTTCGAATGATTTGTATTTGCAGTAATTACGATGGTGCACAATAAATAAATTTTTATAAGGCTAATGCTTTTTCTTTCATTAAAACAATGTAAATTCAATCGTCAAGTCGTTCATAGCAAACGTAAACGGTTTGTTTATAATGATGATCCAAGTCCTGGTACTACATTCTATTGTGGAACTTGACCTTCTGTGTTGACACACTCTGCAGCCGATTTCAGGGCTACTGCACCGCCTTCTTATACTTTAAATCGTTTCTGGTTAAGATTCGACTATATGGCGTAAATGACAGCGCATTACTCTCTGTACCACCGAACAATGCACTGTATCTATAAAACCAGTCAAGATAGAAGGCCGCTGTCTTCGACAATGTTTCTTGTGAGAATATTTACCATAACTTTGCCGAAGATAGTACCACTTTATCTCTTCATTTTACCGAAAATCTTTCGTATCAAGATTTTAGACTAATAAATCATATAATATAATCCATTTTACCGAAAATGTTTCGTATCAAGATTTTAGACTAATAAATCATATTCTTATATCAGAGCTAGGGTTCGTCACGGTGCGGATGTGGGCGGTAAATGGATTGTCCGCACCGCTTACCGCAACCGCACTTTATTTACCGCACCGCACCGCGCGGTAATGCGGTAAAATTTTTATATTTTTAAAAATAGTGTTGAAAAATTGTTCATTTGTGTAACCATATATAATAAAATGTTATTCTTATTCACACGAAATTTAACTTTAATAGATTCCTCATAATGTAATGTTTATGAAAAAAATCAACTTTTACATTTTCTATTAATAAAATTCCGTACATTTTAAGGCAAACATTATACATTCAAAAACGTTTTACTGCAGTAATATGAAAACTTTTATTTTAGCAACACTTCAGTTAATTAAAAAAGTGGAATAAAAATGTAATAAGAAATGAAGTTGCATGTTTTTTCTTTTAATTTTCATATTTTCAATGTTTTTGACATATGAAAATGAAATGGATGATTTTCGCATTTACGTAGTAAAAACCACCTTTCATTCTTAAAGGAATTTCACCAAAAAAAAATTTAAAGTCGAAATACCAGTACTTCTATATAGTAGCGCATATATTCCAAAAAAGCTCTATACATTACATATAATCAGGAGTCCGGTCGCAACCGGTACAGAATTATTGAACATTAGAAAAACCTAAAAAAATGTATGATTTGTAGCATACAGCAGAAATGATTTTTAAAAATAGGGGGTTTTACGGACAAAATATCCCAAAACTCTAACTTCCGCATTCTTCAAGAAACATATGTATTCTCATTCAAAAACTAAGATTGCTCCCTTTAAAAATATATCAGGTGAAATTTTCTAAAGGCTAGTTAGAAAGTTTTAGCATTTAATGTATTTTCCTCTAAAATTTTCCCAAAGAACCAATGGTAAATACTTCAATAGAAGTGAACGGAGTCAAACTATGTGGTATTTGGCAAAAAAGCTTCAAAAAAGCTACAAAATAGTCTTAACTGTAAAATATTAGGACTTCATTTGGTAGAAAATTATAGTAAATTTGAATGGAAATGTTATGTAGCATGCTTTGTGAGAAAGAGTCCAATAAAATTGACTGCAGAAAAATTCACATTGAATTTACACAGCAATCAAAGAAGATAGAAATACGATGTTGATGAACTAATGATAGAACAATCACCTTAATTTGGACCCCTGCTTATTTTGGACGCTTTCATACATTTGTATCTTTTACTGCCAATTACTCCAAATTCGTTTAGTTTGATGAAGATATTATATTCTTTGGGCTGTGTTTAAGTCCCACCATAATTAGTTCATCTCTAATTCCTTTAAATTAGTCAAAATTCACAGTTGAAAAATTGATATCAAAAATGATTCATAATTCCACGATTTCCAACAAAAATCGGGAGAAGTGATGCACTTTTAAATTGGATTTAAGAGTACAAATTTATTGTTTTTAAATGATCTAATAATTTTGTCTCTTTAAAATGCAAGATTTTTATGTATTTGAAATACTTAGAAGTATAAAATAACTAGTCCAAAATATGTCGCGTAAAAATAATAGCGTCAAAATTTTTCGGATACAACTAGATTTTCTTTCGTAATAACAGTCTGTTTATCAATTTAGAATAATCAAAATTATCACTTTATCAATTTTTTTGCGGTGCGGTTACTTCCAAAAAATCTCAGAATGAAGTTTTAGCGAAAAAAATATGTTTTCGGAATTTTCTTCTATGTCTCAAAGATTATTAAAAATAGACTCTTGCCACTTTCAGTAAAATTTCTTGTAGAAGAATTTGCTGCAACTTTGCAGAAAACACCAACTCGCTATCTCTAATTACACGAGAAATAAATTTTGAATCTCACTTATAGGAGGATTAATCATAAAACTTTTGACTTAAAATATGGGGCGTCTCATTATTATAAATTCTTCCGAAGGTAGTATGTCGCCATAACTAACCATTCCGAAGTTATTCAAAACCATCACGTTTTGCCTTTCTCAATAGAAAGGTAGGTATTGCAATTGCTCTGAAAACCGTCTTTTTAACGGAGGCCCGGAGGGCCGAGTGACATATATCATTCGATTCAGCTCGTCGAGTTCCGCAAATGTCTGTGTGTATGTATGTGTGTCTGTGTGTGTACGCGAACACAATCTCACTCACTTTTCTCAGACATGGCTGAACCGATTTTCACAAACTTAGTCCCAAATGGAAGGTGCAACGTTCTCATAGGCTTCCAACTTCCGGTTCCGGAATTACAGGGTGATGAGTACGATCACGCAGAAAATGTCGATTTTAATAAATTCTGCAATGCATATATAATGGTGAAAATTTTTCCAAAATGTGACCACTACTGCTTCGATTTGTAGTACTAGGTCACTAACAGCCATTCAAAGTCTCTTTGGCCATATTGGCCACCATCATCGATTCCGGAAGCCCCGGCGGAAGTATCCAAATTCAGAATAACAGTCACATCGGTTTCTCGAGGGTGGCTAGCCGAATCATCCAACCATAGTCTCAAATGAAAGTTGTTGCGTCCCTGTAAATGGCTATTAAATTTTATACCGATCCTACTTCCGGTTGCGGAATTACGGGTTGTGGCGTGCGATCACATAGCAAATTGTGATTCAAACCGATACTCCGATGAAAGCAAAAAACGCTTTTAATCTACCTAACAGTGTGATGAGACATTTCATATAACTCTTATCACTCTCGTTGGATATTATGTCGTTTGAGAACATTTAGAACTTGATGCTTCGCGATGTTTTTGATAACACATACTACATGGGATAGTGGCAGGACTCAGAGAATCGCTCAAAAGCAGTATAGGACAACATCAGTGCTAGAAATCTCAAACCAAATTAATGGGAAAGCGAAAAAGTGGCCCATAAAATAGACATACAAACGAGTTATTGCTAATGCTCTGTTAATAAAATATTAAAATTCCTCAATCAATGCACTGTGGGGTTATAGTTATGCACAATGAGCCAAAAAAATCGAAAATAATTTGAAACGATTTCAATTTTATACTTCTCAAATTTCCAACGCGACTGAGAACTAAGAAATGAAATCGCAGCTCCTGATATCACGCTATCTCTGAAGTGCATGGGTCAGTGGCGTAGTAAGAAAATTTTTCGGGGGGGGATATGAAATTTTTTTTGTATATACGTATATGAAAAAATGTTCAAAAACATTCTGAGCAGGAAAAAAATGTTCAAAAACCAACAACTCAGGGAACGGGTTTGGGTAGTCAAGGTAGGAAAGCTAGCTGTTGGTATAGAATAAATGCTCTTCCCCTACGAGGACAACCTGGGCGGCAAATTTCAGACAGTCTAATTTACTGAGCCCTTCAGTTCCCTTGTGCCATTCAGTACCACTTCCTCGTTGAGCTTCCGACTGGTTCGCGAACTACTCGGTCTAGTCTCCGACGATAGATCTAGCCTACTCCAACGAAAAGTTCCCCGGCGAGAGAAGTTCGAGCCAACCAGCCAGGTGCTGCGGTCAGTTCGGCGATTCCGGTAGAATAGGGCATCCGGTTTGCTGGAGCCCCGGCGCGACTGGTGGTGTATCGTCGCGGTCTACACGGTCTCGTTCCCGGCGGTGAATCTGACTGTAAGCTGACGGATAGGTCTCAGACAAAAGAAGTTCTCCCGATACCGATTCTTCTTTGGTTTCAGTACCACAACTTCTTGAGCCCTTTGACTCCGTAACCGATGCCATTTAGCACCGCAACTTTTTTAAGCCATTTAGTTCTCTTCTTGGGCCATTTAGCACTACTTCCTTGATGGTCCATTCAGTCCTCGACTTGTTCGCGAACAACTCGGTCTAGTCCCCGACGATGGACCTGACCTACTCCAACAGAGAATTCCCCGGCGAGAGAAGTTCTCCCGAGATCGAGCTAATCAGCTAGGTGCCGAGGTCAGTTCGGCGATTCTGGTGAAGCAGGGTATCCGATGAACTGGTGCGCCGATGACTCGCGAATAGTGGTGTCTCGTCGCTGCCTATTCAGTCTAGTCCCCAGCGGTGAATCTAGCTTACGCTAACGGAGAGTTCCCTGGCGAAAGAAGTTTTCTCAATATCGATTCTTCTTTGGTTTTCGCTATTTTTCTATCGGAACAACCGGTGGGGTGCCGTGGTCGGTCTGGCGAATCATGGAGCGTGACGTCCGGTTCGCTGGCGTTTCGACGACCCATACTCGCTGCTTTGTTGCAGTCTATTCGACTAGTCCTCGACGGTGGATCTAGCTTATACCTGCGGAGAGTTCCCTGGCGGTGATTGCTCTCCCGAAACCGTTGTTCGATGTCCATTCCGCTGTAAGACGGTCATGATCTACATCAACGGTTCTCAACCTTTTTCGTACCACGGACCCCTTAGATACCACACTGGGTTGCTTCGGACCCCCACAGATAAACATCAATTTTATATGCTATGAATATGTTATTTTCAATTTGTTAGGAAACAAGATTTGAAATTTCAATATGCACTCGGAAAATATATTTTTCTTCGCGGACTCCCAGCAATGACTTCGCGGACCCCAGGTTGAGAATCACTGATCTACATCATATCTCTGTTTACTGCGTTCCACGTCTCTACGTCGCTTGTCATTCTGTAGGCTACAGTATCCGGGTTGATGTCCGGTCCTCCCGTTTTAAGTAGCTCCCTGCACGTCACTTCAAACCTCGGACATTCAAAGACGCTCCAGGCACAGTGTTGACGTTACGTACCCACACTGATACTCCTTAAGCAGCCATGGTTCGGTAGGAGCTGTTTCAGGTGGAAGGTCATCTCTCCGTGCTTTCTATTGACCCTCACGTCGACAGGTTTGGATGAGACTGTAGGTCCACTTTCCTTTCTCCGTATTATCCTATTCCTACTGCTGCGTCATCATCGAATCGATTCTCATCATCTTCCTCACGTTTCTGACGTTTCATTGATTGTAGCACTTGATATCCTCCGTCAGGGTAATGCAGATGGGGATCATCTCGGCGTCAAGGCATACTGCCTCCGGTACGTAATCGCAACTCGTACGATCAGCATTCGAAGCGTCCTGTTCAGCTTTTCGCGGTTTCACTTGGTTTTCAGCGCCGCACCCCAAGCAGGAGCCCCATATCGCAGTATCGATGACGAGACACTCGATAAAGACCCGACATTTCGCATGTGTAATCAACGTGATTGTTAAAGCTCAATCAGTCGTCGAATATCACTCCCAATTGCTTCAGTGCACGCTTCGATGCATTCACAAGCCCTTCGATGGTGATCTGTATCCGCTGAACCGCTTTGCAGTTGCTGTGCAACAACAAATCCGTCTTGTAGTGAGCTATTTGCAGCTTGACCCATTCATCCAGCTCTCGATCGCATCTATTGTCTCCGTCACCGACACCTCTATTTCTTCAAGTGTCTCACCGTTAGTGACACATCGTTCACGAAACCAACGATTTTCACTTTCCTGGGCAGCCGCAGTGTTAAGACCCCACACTGATAGAATATATTCGTAAATCGCTAGGAATTAATTTCGTACAAACAACTTTCATAAAATATACGAATTTTTCGTACATATGATGAATCGTTCGTAGTTCTATCGAAACACTTATTTTTTATTACGAGTTTTTCGTGAAAACCACGAAATGACTTTCGTTAGCTTATTACGAAACAGCTTCATTCAGCAAACGAGTCGTTCGCTGTTATATACGAATATCTTTATAATATTTACGAGCACCATTCGTCAAACCGTCCATGCCAAAAGAGCAATATGGAGCCATTGTTGCTATTCGTCAGATAATTGTTGTTGTCTGACTATTTAGTAGTTGTGTCCGTGTCCGCCTGTTGCAGGAAGATTTCCTGAACCTTCCAGTTGATTCAGAATCTGGAGCAGTACAGAATCAGTTAAGCCGTCGCGTCCGTGCTGTCAAACATCGATCCTAAAAGATCGTTTCGTTTCTTTCACGAAAAATAATGTCGATAACTTTCGGGCAATGTAAACTAAATAAGTAAAATTTACGAAAACTTTCGTTCATCAATCAAGCGGCCATTTCTTCGTATCACAATAAAATCGATTTGGCCACATCGATTTGTTTAAATAAAAAGACATCGATCCGAAAAGATCGACTGAAAACAATAAGAGACTAATAAATACGAAAACTTTTCTAAGATAAACGAAAAGATTTCGTGCGACCAAAGAAATCGTTCGTAATATACACAAACGTTTATTAAAATAAACAAAACATTTCATTTCATTCACGAAAAATAATGTCGTTATCAACGATAACATTCGTGCAGTGTACATTAAATGTGTAAAATTTACGAAAGCTTTCGTTCACCATACGGCCATTCTTGTTCATGAATTGAACGAAACTTACTATTTACAATGCACGAAAATACTTCGTTGCAGAAAACGACGAATGAATTCGTGCATTGCATGATTCATTATATTCACAAATTGATATTATCAGTGCGTCCTAAGTGTTGAACAGAGAATGGAGCCCTGAGTAACGCCCGCTGCGACTCGCATTGCCTTCTGCCCATTTGTTCGTCTGGTACATCAGTGCTCTACTCTGGAAGCAGCTCTTCATGATCTGGCTCATTCTTTTATGTCACGCTGCAGCATTGGTCTATTCGAGGCTGGATGGCCTGGTGACTTCCCTGACTTTGGCTGCAACATCAGTTTCTGCACCTTCCTCATTTCGGGGATTACCATCGTCTAAAGACTTCAGCAGTAGCATCAAATACAAACTATTATTATTATTATTACATATTACATATTTGTATTTGGTAGCATCCTGAACATGTTCGGATATGCCAGGATCGCAGCTTTCAGCGCCACGGTTGGTATTCCATCCGGACCGAGGGTTTGCTTTGATTTTAGTCACATTTACGCGTCTTTGAGCTCGTCGTTAGTCACTTGCCACTCAACTGTGTTACCTCTGTCTTCTTCGCCGTACGGTGTCGGTGACCAGGCAGTTGAATCGTGATTCGGGAAGAGACCCTCAACGATTATCTTTAGCTTACCCGGGCATATTTCAGCTGGTGTCGACGGACCATCGTCTTCGTCATGACGAATCAGCACGCGTCCCCCAGGGATTGGCGTTTATTTCTCAGCACAGCTACTTATGGCAATTGGCTTGCTAAGCTTGATCTCCCGTTTTAAAGAGTCCCTACCTTCTAGATACGTCGCTTGCGCTCTTCTCTCACTCTCCGATCTTGCGCTCTGAGCCCGCCTTCTGGCTCTAAGACAAGCAGCGTGTAGCGTACTGAGTTACTCATTTAACCAGTAAGCTGCACGCCGCCTACTGCATGGTCCTAGTTCTCATGACATTGTAACGTCACAAGCCGTCACAATCCTTCTTGTTAGCCGTCAGCCGTATCAACGTACTTGATTCCGTTGTTCGCCGAAGTAACTCAACAAAGAGGTTTTCGTTAAAGGCTTTCGTCTTCCATTTTAGCTTGCCGCCCGTCCTTCTTCGTGCTGCGGCAGGGTTCCATTGGCCGATGCGATAGCGAATCGCCTGGTGGTCTCTCTGGGGATACTTCTCTCACACTCTTCAGTCCATGTTCGCCGTCAGTCAAAGACTACAGAATGTGGCGAAATTTCTCTCGGTACCGATATCCGTTTCGTGAACCATTAAGCTCCTAGCTCCTCGCTTCGCCGCGATCTGCTCGTTATAGTCCTCGGCGGTTGAGCTAGCCTCCACAACGTGCCGACAGGTAGGTGTCGAGTCTACAGCCAATTTTCACTACAAGGAAATATTTTCACAAGATAACTTTTGCAAATGAAACTTTGAGAATTTCATTTAAAATATTAGGCATATTTTTGTTTAACATATTCAATTTTTTCAAATTTCTCCAAAATACTTCGGGGGGGGGTTTCGTCCCCAAACCCCCCCCCCCCCCGCTACTACGCCACTGGCATGGGTGCATAGTTCAAACTTTACTTCGACATCGACTTTTTTCTAAAAGTGAATTCCAAGTACTATCCTTGATTTGAATTATTATCGCTAATCCTAATGCCAAAGAACAAATAAAAACCTCTCGTTTGGGAAAATCATCATCATTTGTGGAATTTTCGTTTTCACGAAACTTTTCGATAACCTTCCGTCACTTGCGTTAATGCACTGGGTGCACAATGCTCTGAAAATCTAGCAAAATCGTCTTAAGGCACCAGCAGGTCTCATTCAGAGCCATTTGCCCGGCGAGTTAAATCTGTAAAGAATACTAAAAATTAACTTCTATTCCATAATTTTCAGCTCAGCAATTCGAGAGATCGTGCTCACCGCAATACATGAAAAATAGACTGCGTTGTAAAGCGAGGTCACTTTTTATTAAAAAATCACGGTTTAATAAAAAACAAAACTATTAAAAATTTGAAATCTATATATATAAAAATCAATGTATGTTTGTATGTATGTCCGCTAACTACTTCTAAACTACAAGTCCGATCTTGATGAAATTTGGCATACGTATTCTCTTCCCCAAGAAGATGTTCATGGAATATTTTTTGGGGGGGGGGTACACTTACCTTTGGGGGGGGGTTTGTTTTTTAGGCAAAGAATTATTTATATCTCCATATTTATTAGTATTTGACATATGTATTTCTCCCACTGAGCCGATGGATGATGGGAGTGGACCAAGAAAGGGGGGGGGAGGGTTCTGAAGTAATCCTTATCTATTCATTCAATGTGATTATTAGCGATGAATTCAATTTTGACATAAGTATTCCTTCCACTAAGGAGATGGTCATGGGGTGGTTTTTGTGAACAATGGGAAGGGTGCAAAGTACCTAATCCGAGGAAAGGGAGAGGGGGGGGGGGGTGTACTGAAGAACTTTTTTAACTATATATATTATATATGATTTGGCACCAAAACGGTGGACATGATTGATGGTTTCGGAATCTGAAGGAGAGGGAGGGTTTCTGATGCAATATCTATCAATTACTTCAAAAATCTAAAATTTTGTTGCATGTATGTTTACCAGCACATAAATGAAATGGCAAGAATTTATTTGATAGAGATCTATTACGCGAATGACAATATAATACTGATGAATTGCATGAATTTGTCGAAAATTAAATTGAAAATTGCACCTGCGATCGCTTCATCTGAAGTTAAATGAACATTGCTGGATTATGGACGAACAGCTCTGCCCTAAAACAGCCACTAAATCTTGCGCTTGCGGAAAATGTTACTTACAATATCAATCAAAACTCGGATGTAAGCAAAATGCTGAAAGAATGCAACACTGTTATATAGGACGAATTCACGATGACCCATAAAAGGAACTAATCGAATATTTGGTGGCATGGTCCGCGATCTTCAAATTTTATCCGTTAGTCGACACCTACCGATGAAATCAGTTCTTGCTTAAGGGGGTAGAATTATTGTTGAAAAAATATCGTGCTTAAAAAAATTGGCGATACCGAGAGTGTTAGTCTATTCAGACAATAATGCAGCATTTAAGCAATATTTTCCTTAATGTTCACCGCAAAATACTGAAAATCTTCAGAAGACACCTCGAATAAATGCGATGTACAGAATAACTTTAAATCTACTGAACCAAATTGTTTGAAATTTTGCACAGTTCTCCTTCATATCATAACATCGTTAAAGATCATAACTTTGTTCACAAAAATAAGTTTCATGATTTTTTTAGCGAAAATTGCATTTTTAGCTGAAGAATGCTATAAATAAATTCAAATATTAAGAAAAAAATAAAAGCTTCGATCAATACCTGGGAATATGTAGAAGAACTGTACAAACCTTGAAAACGATTGGTCCAATATATCTTGATTTATGATTTACACTACAAAGCAAGTTTTAAACGAGATACCTCCAGAGATTTTCTGTCACTGGCTCAATTTTTAGTATTCTGCTATGATATTTGAAGAAATACTGTTCAATTGTGCAGTAAATATATGAAAAGTGAATGAATATACTAACACTCTCTGTATCGCCAAAATATTTTTTAAATGCACCATTTTTTATGAATTAACTTTACCCACGTCCACCAACACTCCGTTATGTCTTCGTATCATTGGAAATATGTTTCGAAAACAGAACTTTTCGCTATATGTGCATACTTTTATTGAATGATTCTTATAGTCACCTTCGCAGGTTAATTCGCCAAAAAAGTTAGATATATGGGTTGGGAAAATGTTAATCGATGCAACAATAACTTGCACCACATTTCCACATGATTTTGTAACATAATACAATCTGTATTATGTTACAAAATTCGATTTGAATTAATCGATTGCGTAAATTGACTTCAATTTCATACACTACTCCATTAAAATAAAATCGATGGTAATTCTGTTACGCATATAATTCTATGGATTATCGTGTTGAATTATTTAATTCAGTCGATCCACCATGCTTTCAGGAGTATTGGTTTTATACGTTACCAACCCAGCAGTCTCCGTCAGACGAAGGTTTTTATATTTAATCGAAAAAATAAAGTTCTTTCTACGAATTTTTGCGATTAAGGAAGTTGCTTAAAGTGTAAATTGATAAAAAAAAAAATTCGAAAATTGACAATAACTTTGTTGTTTCGAGAGCTACAGATTCATCGTTGTTATAAAAATGTGTATTTTATCACTTTTAACAACTTTGTAGAAGACACTTTTAATAATAAAAAGTAATCGTAAAAAGTTATATTCGAAAACTGTTCCCAAGCAAACCTACATATCTCGCTACTGTTACTATATAGAGCTTTAGTATCTTCAGTAAAGATTTTCACAATAATATTTTCTAGAACTTTACTGAAGACAGTGAGCTTCTAGCTAAATTATTTGGGGAAATAATTTTTCTATCTCACTTTTAGGGGATTTCACTCAATTTATTATATCAAAACATGCATCTATTTATATCCAGAAAATTCTTCGAAAAAATCCATTCTCCAAAACCAATGGATCAGGAGTTATTAAATTTTGATCGTGAAAACGTCGTTTTGCAACACTGTGCACCGCATGTGTTGCAATTGAAACTTTGTGTGCCTATTATATTAGTTACTGCACAATATCGACTCACCACAACTGTGCTTTGGTCGAAAAATTTCATTTAAGCGACCATTGTAGCTAGAAAATATAAAGGAGCAGATGTACCTCGAATTCGAATGATATCAATGGATTTCAAACGATTGTGTATAGGAAAACAGAGCAATTAATTTAATTGTGCTCCAGGTGGTCAAACTAAGAACATTGTCTATCCGCGAACAAAAATATTTAGTATTTTTAGAATTTTTAAAATATTTCGTTTAGTCCTGATGGGTGTAGCGAAGCGCACCGGGTTACAGCTAGTAGTTTATAATTTTTGCAAATTTATGATGGTAAAATGTTTAATAAGCTTTTGTAATATTGTGTAGGAAAAAACTTAAAATTTCAGTATTTTTTCTATATGCAACATATAAACCCTTAAGTATAGCAATTAATACGAATATACGAATTAGAATGGGTTCGCTAAATTTTGGAAGAATTCTATAAAATAACCCCTAGAAAACTTCCTAAAAATTGTTGTAGTTCGATGCAATAAATAAAATCCCCAAAAATGGAATGTACCTATTAATGTAGGACACGGTGAATAATACATACAATAAAGACCCGTTATCAGTCTCATGGTGTATTTTAGGCTGACAAAATGGGGACATTGACTAAATCGGGCAATTTTCTTTATAATAAACTGAAGCTGTTAAAATATTCTTCCCGTCCCTTGGTGTAGTCTGATAACTATTTCTGATTATTTAATATAAATTTCTTTTAAAGGAGTTTTCTAGCGTAAAATTTAAAAAAAGATTAACTTTTTATTTTTGCATACTTCCATGTTCATGATAAGGAAAACATGCTCAATTCAGTCTTGTTCATCTGCTAGAACCCATCAAACATATGTTTCTTATATGGCTGATAAAATCGGGTTTTCAATGTATTATAATAGATATTTAATATTCGAAGGAGTTTCTTGTGAACGACTGTAGAACGACTTTGTTTCTACTTACTTGAAGTCAGCGGCGTAGCCTGAAATTTGGTGAAAATCGAACTTACTGTCCAGACGGCATAGTTCCGAAACCGTGATTTTTGAAGTTTTAAAATTATGCAGAATTAATTTTTTAGAAAATAGTAACAGAGTTGCGTCTTTCTTTAGCGAATTTGTTGAGACTTTAAACCTGAGTAAATTCCATAAATACTTCTTGGACGATATGACGTCAAAATTATTTTATCAAATGATGTGCTGTTTAACGTTTGTAAAGCTCATCGGATATACTAAACCTCCGAAATTGGCGGTTTCAAAATGATGCTATCTTGACCTTAAATTAATGTTTTTGAACATTTGACTCATCAAAATCGATCAGTGTTATCCTCGTTATTAATCATATTACGTTTTCGTCTCAACTCAACATATTCCCTAAATAAAAACCTGTTTTAATCCACCTAGTGGTGCAATTGTGCCTTTCTCATTTGTCCAGACTACAATACAATGGTGGAAATGTATATTACATATTCAGTACGATTTGCACATACATACAATGGAGCGACAGCCACGATCTTGAGATACTATGTGTCGATACTGAAACATCGCTTGAAACCATCGGCGGATCATGGAGGAAAATCCGGGAGGTCCGGGCCCTGCCGAAAATTTTCAACTTGTTAAGAAATTTTAAACTAGTTTTAATTTTAAAGTAGCAAACTGTCACTGCATACCCCTTCTGGCCGGTATGATAGACGATTTTTAGAGTGATTGCATAGCCTTTCTATATGAGGGAGGCAAAAATGTACCAAAGTCCAAAAAAGTCATTTATCGAATTTGCATGAAATCTCAATGTTTCATGCATTTTAAAGTCCTTTGTCATCAAAAATACAAATTTGATTTTCAAATTTTCCCTTACTCCCCCCTTTGAGAATTTTTCATTTCAGTTTATATGGGAATTTGCTGTGTGGTCGCACTCTTCAACCCGTAACTCCGGAACCAGAAGTCCAATCAATAAAAATTTCAATAGCAGATGGGAAGGTTGTACCTTTCATTTGAGACTTAGTTTGTGCAAATCGGTCCAGCCATCTCTGAGAAACAGAGGTGATATTTTTTCCACATACACACATACACACACAGACATTTTCCGATCTCGACGAACTGAGTCGAATGGCATGTGACACTCGGTCCTCCGGACCGGGATTAGATTGACGGTTTTTAGAGTGAATTAGAAAGGCAAACATTTCTAGCAAATGTTGAAAGTTATGCAATTTTTTAGTGAGCAGTTCTATGTTTCATAGACATTAAATCAATTTCAACTTCGCTTACTATTAAATAAAGACCCTTATTACAGTACATCTCTTCAAAAGCGAGTTCAATGTGAAAAAATTGAGGGTTATGATTGATTTCAGAGCTCTGGAATTTTCTATTGGAATGTTTTCAGGCAGGTATTTGATATTGATGCTAGTAGGCAACTGTGAAATCAAGACCAATAGATCAGTTACATATCAGGACCCCATTCCGACAATTTATCAAAAGTTTTCATGATGTTTACAATAACAGGTTATCTATGTACGGATCAGTTAATTCTTATTGTAATAATGAATTCAATCAGTCAGCATCAATAAATTTTTAACTTCAATCCAATATTTTTTTGATGTGGCCAAAAATCGAAAATTGCATCAACTCCAATTCAAACCAATTCTATACTGAATATTTATATATACTCTAGCTAAGAAATTCCCAGAGTATCTTGGAAATATATTTGATTTAACTGTGTATATGGGTGTTTAAAGATAAAAATTTTGAAAAATAGAAATATCACGTGCGTTTTTTCAACTGTTCGTATCTTTGCTGAATTATGAATGAAACATATGTTCAAATATGCCATTTTAAAGCTAAGAATGCCAGCTTTGTGAGTATATTATTGAAAATGCATATATATTGCATTAGTATGGAGTTATATGAAAAATAACGATTCAAAGTCCTAAAATATCCACAAATTGGATCTGGGGAAAAGTCCCCCAATGTCCCCTGGAATTCTCGATGGGGGATGCAAGGATAATGCATCCTCTAACTTATAGCGAAGATTTTAGTTGCCCGAATTTGCCCTAAACTGAGAACGCATCACTTGAAGTTTTAAAGGCAGTCTCAACTAGTCGACCAGAAAAGGATACTTCTGTACATGTTTCGGTTGAGTGCTACATATTCCACAACGAAATGAGCGTGGACTACAATTTTTTATTTAAAAGATAATTCATCTGACTACATTTTTGCTATTCAACATTACTGTGTAGCAATAAATGGTACTGAGTTGTACTGGAATTTCCAACTTAACACGATCAATGTAACCAAATATTTGAAATTTTTAAATAGCATGATTTGTAAATTCAAAAATGTTCATGCTTATAATAATGAGCCCCGGAATCGTCGAAAGCAGGTTTTGTGACAAAGAATTTTTTTTTTGGCCGCTCGTAATATAAAAAAAATGTATTTCAATACCTATTCTGATAGTTTTAACTATTTCGTTTTCGTGATATTGGTTTATATAGGATTCATTACACTATATCTCCGGAAGAAGATTTCCAAATGAAACAACAATTAATCGCAAGCTATAAATATGAAGAAGATATATTGGCATAGCAATCAACTGAAAGAGCGACATTTCTTTTAAAGCTCATTGGTCATTTCAACATTGAAATAATCAATAAATAGCCTATGCACTTCAAACTACTTTCTATTTACTTTTATTTAATAAATAAATTGAAATATTTATGTGTCTTTTGCGACATACATTCTCTCTCCTTTTCTATTGGTTTGAAGGTTAGAATGCACATGTTATCTGAGTTTTTCCTTTTTTTCGTTTTTTGAGTTTTTTGTAACACTTTGAAGCCATTTTCCCATTTTCGCAAAAAAAAACTACTAACATTTTTTGTAAAAATAGTTGTAATAATAATTTTATCGAAAGGTCTTGTAGTTACCTGGAGAATGATGTGAAGAAGAACTGTGGAAAATTTCGAAATGATTGGCCCAGTATATTTTGAGTTATGATTCACACCGCATTTTTTCGAGGTGCTTTCGGAAATTCACTGTCACTTGACCAGTGAAAATTAACGAAAATATTGTTCAAATACTGCATCATTATATGGAAAGTGATTAAATTGACTAAAACTCTCTGTGCCTCTTTTTTATTTGTTTGAAAAAAAATTACCTTGAATACTTTACACCAAACACCCCCCCCCCCCACCTCTCCCCCTTAAGGTTTTTAAACCTGGATACGTCCATTATGAGTTTCGTTCATTATTAACAACTCAAACAAGTTTTTCGCGAAAGAATATGAGACAAAAAAATTATGGACACCTGTTTGTATGGAACCTTCCCATAGTACGGCGAAATATGTGTCAAACTAATGGATCTGGCATATGTAAGAGCGTGATAAAAACCATCAGTGTTAACAGCGCACAGAGGAGTAACTAGAACAAATTCTTGGCCAATAACCAAAAAATTTTTTTATGATTTTTTATTTAGCTATATTTTTTTAGATGCTTAAAAGTATTGTATATTGTGGCAAAATAAAGAGTATGCCAAAAATGGCTAAAGATTTTTTGCATGGATGCAAAATGGTGATATTTTAAGGGTTTTTAATCATTTTTACATTTCTTATAAAAGAAATGTATAGAATTCGCTCAAACTTTCAAGATTTTTTCCGAGGCCCGGAGGGCCGAGTCTTATATACCAATAGACTCAGCTCGACGATTTGGGACAATGTCTGTGTGTGTGTGTGTCTGTGTGTGTGTGTGTGTATGTAACGGACAAATTCTTATTCGTGTTTCTCAGCAATGGCTGAACCGATCTTATCCAAATCAATTTTAAATGAAAGAACTAAAAAACAGTATGAATGCTATTAATTTGTTTTTGATTCTGATGTTTAGTTTTTAAGATATGAATATTTGAATGCGTAAAAATGGCGTTTTTTGCAGTTTTTTTAAATTATCTGCCGGAATTGACAATATAGATCAACAATTTATATGTTTGAAGACAGCTTCAATGAATTCCTTTCGAACAAGCTATAGATTGTTGAAATCGGACTATTATCAAAAGAGATATTAAACATTAAATGCGGACGAAAGATATTTATCATTTCCCATTGCGAGAAATATGACCAAAAACATGTAATCTATTATTAACGCCAAAACGGCTTATTTTAGGTCAATAGTATCTTCGGAGAATTTAATGGAGGTAATATGCTCTTTCTTTTCGTATTGTGCTTTTGCTGATTAATCCTCCTATGAGTGAGATATTTTCACAAATTTTCTTGGAAGTGATTATAACGAAATGATGCCTTCAGCAAATTTGTAGCTCTTACTTTTGCGAATAACTTTACTGAAGACTTCAAATATCTATTTTGAATACTTTAAAAGTTATGGCTTGTTGTTTGTGGATTACTCTTTGTCGCCTATTTATTGTTCAATATAGTAATAATCCATTGAAATAAGCCAAACATTATTTCGATAAATCGAATTTTGTATTTCATTTTTCTATCTACAACCGCTAGAAATAATCACCGAACACTTCCAAGTTGTCTGGAAGGAACTTGATAACTTATCAGTGCAAAAATGTTCATTTGTGCGAACCTACTGACTGCAATTTTTCTAACTTATCACCATCGGATCGATCTGAAACCTTTCGGAAAATGAAAAGCGAAATAAATAACTCCAAGCAACGGCGTAGCCAAGAGAAGGTTTTGGGGTTTAACACCATACAGCCCCCCCCCCCCCCCCCCCATCACACCAAAAAAAAATTGGATTGGAGTTGAAAATTTATTGATGCAAACTGATTTAATTCAATATTACAATAACATTATCTGATCCGTACATTGATAACCTGTTGTTGTAAACATCATGAGGACTTTTGATAAATTGTCGGAATGGGGTCCTGATATGTAACTGATCTATTGGTCTTGATTTCACAGTTGTCTAATAGCATCAATATCAAATTCCTGCCTGAAAACATTCCAATAGAAAATTCCAGAGTTCTGTAATCAATCATAATCCTCAGATTTATTTTCAAATTTTCAGCTTTTTTCCTACACAATATTACGAAAGCTTATTAAACAATTTTTCATGATAAGTTTGTGAAAATTATAAACTATTTGAAATTTTTTAATAGTTTTATTTTTTATTTAACCGTGATTTTTTAATAAATAGTGACCATCGCTTCACAACGTAGTCTATTTTTCATGGCTTGGGGTGAGCACGATCTCTCGAATTGCTGAACCGAAAATTATGGAATAGAAATTAATTTTTAGTATTCTTTACAGACCCGCTGGTGCCCTAAGACGATTTCGCTAGATTTTTAGAGCACTGTGCACTAGACTGCCCAGAAAAATGATGAATTTTTGAAAACTCAATCGGCCCACCCCTGAGTCGATTCCTAGTCCCACCAGGAGTACTTGTACCAAATTTGAAGCAAATCGGACAAGTCTAACTACCGGACCAACGTGCCTGAAGTTTATATTGGATTTTTCAACAATTTACATGGAGAAAACTCACTAGCTCGTATTTTCGCCGCTAGGTGGCACTGTATACATCGTATTATCACTGTAAGTGAAAATAAGAAAGATATTTTAATTATCTACAACTTTGTCGAAGACTGCTAGTAAATCCGGCTATGTTAAAAGAAGTTATTAAACTTTTAACGAAGTGATGTCTGAGTCAGTTTTGCATGGGACCTAGCAGTGCATGGTTGTGTATCAGTACTCGAGTCCCGCGAACTATATATTTTTGTGAAATAATGGTTAGATTTAGCCGAATAGTATGTTTACAAGAATTATAGTAAATAATACGAGTTATGTTTTGGTTAGAAAATTTTAGTTCCACCTGTGACCGCATAGAGGGCGCCACTATTAACTTTTCATAGAAGAGAGATAGAGTATCAAGATGTTCAGAAGAAATACTGAAAAATGCCTGTTCTATAACTTTATAAAAGACACCAAATTTCTATCTCTCTCCGTTGAAAAGTTAGTGTTGGCGCCCTCTATACGGTGGAACTAAAATTTTCTAATCACAGCATGACTCGTATTATTTACTATAATTCTTCTGAACATACCATTGAGCTAAACCTAACGATTATTTCACAAAAATGTTTAGTTCGTGTGAATCGAGTACTGATACACAACCATGCACTATTAGGCCCCATGCAAAACTGACTCAGACATCACTTCGTTAAAAGTTTAATAACTTCTTTTAACAAAGTCGGATTTACTTGTAGTCTTCGACTAAGTTGTAGACAATTCAATTATCCTTCTTATTTTCACTTACAGTGATAATACGATGCATACAGTGCCACCTAGCGGCGAAAATGCGTGCTGGTGGGTTTTCTCCATGTAAATTGTTGAAAATTCCCATACAAATTTCAGGCCCGTTGGTCCGGTAGGTAGACTTGTCCGATTTGCTTCAAATTTGGTGCAAGTACTCCTGGTGGGACTAGGAATCGACGCAGAGGTGGGCCGATAGGGGTCATTTTTTCCTGTTACCCTACTGTGCACCCAGTGCATTAACGCAAGTGACGGAAGGTTATCGAAAAGTTGCGTGAAAATGAAAATTCCAGTAATGATGATGATTTTCCCAAACGGTTCGTTTTCGTGAGGTTTTTATTTGTTCTTTGGCATTAGGATTAGCGATAATAATTCAAATCAACAATACTACTGGGAAGTCACCTTTAGAAAAAGTCGATGTCGAAGTAAAATTTGAAACTATGCACGCATGCACTTCAGAGATAGCGTGATATCAGGAGCTGCGATTTCTTTTCAACGCTTTTTTGTGAAAAGGGCGATACTTACAAATGTAAACATGGGGCTTTTTTCTTACATGCGAATGAGGGCTTTGAAACGCAACAAATTAACCTTAAAGCTTTGATTCTACGATATTGCTTTCTTAAACTACAGCAAAAAATACAACGGACGAAACTGTATTTTTGTTTGTTTATTTAAAGTTTCGCCCTCCACGCTCCATGCAAACAAACAGGGCGATCCTTTTTTTGCTAGCAGTTTAGAGGCGAAACTGTTATTTTCGTATTTTTAGGATTATCAAACTGATACCAGCTGTAAATAGTAACAATGATCTCTATTGAAAAAAACCCGGATGAAATCGGTGGTGTAAAACGGTAGTTATTGTAAAAAAAACGTAAGGGCGATACTTCAATGCTGATAGATGGGACCGAAAAAGTAAACAAACGCCAAAGGGGCGATACTATCATTTTGTCAATTTCAATAGCAAAAACAAATTTTAATTTAATAATTTCAAATACTTTATGAAGTTTTGGGTTTCGATCACTGAATCATGCAAGCTAAGATGTCAAAAAACACAATAGTTCTTAAATAGGAAATAAAACCAAGTCTGGAAATATTCACTGTTGATTTTCTTGGAATGGTATCACTGCTAGTATCGCCCTTTTCAAGAAAAAGCGTTGATTTCTTAGTTCTCAGTCGCGTTGGAAATTTGAGTAAAATATAAACTTCAAATCGATTCAAAAAAAAAATCGCTTTTAGGAAAATTCAGTTTTCCCACCACAATATAGATATTTTATTAACATAGCATTAACAATAATTCGTTGGTATGTCTATTTTATGGGCCATTTTTTCGCTTTCCCATTGATTTGGTTTGAGATTTCTAGCACTGATGTTGTTCTATGCTGATTTGAGCGATTCTCTGAGTCCTGCCACTATCCCATGTAGTATGTGTTATCAAAAACATCGCGAAGCATCAAGTTCTAAATGTTCTTAAACGATATAATATCCGAAGAGAGTGATAAGAGTTATAAGAAATGTCTCATCACACTGTTAGGTGGATTAAACACGTTTTTATTATATATCCAGCAAAATCGCTTTCAAATGATGATGACTGTATTAAATAAGACAATATTGTAACAAACGTAATAGAACACAACTATTTGTATAACCTCCGCTTGAAAATAACCGAAAATAGTAGTGTTGCTGTTTGTTGGACCAGCTTTAAAAACACCTTTTTAAACAAGTTATTCCAAATTTGAATGATAAAAAAGTTACATTATACGGCATGATCCGGCAAAGTTGCTGAAACAACATTACAAAACAAGATTCCGGCTATTCAAAACCATTCAATCTCTTCCGATCTTTCCGATGAAAATATTGATATTTTTACTAATTTGAGGTACGCCAAAATGCTGTAGGGTCAAAAACTATGTTTGGCAAAATGATTTTCTTCTTCCTTTTCTACTCACCAACTGTTCATGCAGCGGAAAAAAACAAATGTATTCACAAAGATCACCTCGAAAATACTAGTATTCGGGAGGATCTAGAAAATGGACCCCTGCACTGCTAAGTGGATAGATGCCAAATAGTCTCAAAAACCAGTTATTTTCTATTTGTAGTTCATATTAAGGCATAATAACAGCAATAGCCGCAATAAATAGTTTTGGCCAGGATTCGACCCCAGTTACCCCTCTGTGCAGCGGCAAGCGACCTCTATCTATCTATCTATATATATATATATATATATATATATATATATATATATATATATATATATATATATATATATATATATATATATATATATATATATATATATATATATATATATATATATATATATATATATATATATATATATATATATATATATATATATATATATACATATAAATATATATATATATATATATATATATATATATATATATATATATATATATATATATACATATAAATATATATATATATATATATATATATATATATATATATATATATATATATATATATATATATATATATATATATATATATATATATATATATATATATATATATATATAAATAAATATTAAAGTCAAAGTTTGTATGAATATGATTTAAAGACTCCCAAACGGCTTAACCGATTTCTGTAAAAATTTGCACACAGTAGGTATTTGGTATGGGGCGTGTTTGTGTGCTATTAGTTGGAGATTATCTGCCCACCAGATGGCGCTTTGGAACAAATTGTGTTTTCCTCCTATTTCGCATAGTGTCGCAGCAACGCGCGATGGGTATTAGCTAGTTATTTATAATTTCTTTTCATTAATCATTTGCGTATTAGAGTTTTGCGGTTTATGGAATGGTTCAACTGAGATCAATTGGTGGAGCATCCCAGTATTCCTTTTTCGATTAGTTTCGTGTATTGCAACAAATTGGAACGGGTAAAACCGACCCTAGAAATCAAACTTTCATTCATTTCATAATGATAGTTTATCATTAGTACGATCAAGTAGAGTATTTGAAGACAAACTGGATTTACATTAGTGTTTTAAATGTCTTAAAAATAAATTCATGCTCGTCTGTATGTTAGATTTTGTTGGTAGATTTTAGGCTTTAACGGAACAAAAATTTTGAAATCACCACATTTTTAGTACTCAATCTTATCAACGGGTGCGTTGAAGATGAGTTTAAACTATTCAATATTTTTTATTGTTTTGTTTGAAAAATTGTTCGCTGTTTACCCCAATCGACAATCTTTGGTAGGGATAAGACCGACATACTGTTTAGATGGTTGTGTGTTTGTGATTCATTACGAAAAGCTGGGAATCTTTGTGATACTTCAATAACACTATTATTACAATATGATAATAGCAGCAATACACGGAACCGATTTTATATTGTTTATTTCTTATCAGTCGATTTTGAAATCCAAAATTGGAATTTGTGTTTATCAAATCCAATCGAAGCTTTTGCTATTTCTGCAATAAACTCATCAAACTGAATTTCTAGTGTTCTCTTGGTTTGTTCTAGATAAACTTTATCACAGTGAGACAATGTTCTCTTGTATAACCCGGTGGATCGTTGATGATCAGAGTCCCAAAATACAAAGTCTGAATCAGGTTGCTTTACTACGAAGTGTATGCCACTTATAAATTAATGAATCCAATTAGCAGAATGTAGAATACTAGCCATTT
The DNA here is from genome assembly GCF_030247195.1 of Topomyia yanbarensis. Lineage (NCBI taxonomy): Eukaryota > Metazoa > Arthropoda > Insecta > Diptera > Culicidae > Topomyia > Topomyia yanbarensis. The sequence continues at coordinate 225,048,502 of NC_080671.1, read as the reverse complement.
CTCCCTTTCGAAATAAAATGATAATGAAGGATGCAAGGATGTGCGGAAGGATTACAGGGAATAGCCGTACCAAGAAATTATCCTACAGTTCAAAATATTCTTATGTATAACACGATGCTTTCGAACTCCTTACTCCATGGTGAAGCTAAAAAAGCACACATCAGAATCATACATACTTATGTACATATGCGTATATTTTCTTACACATATAACATTTTTAATAAAAAAGGGGAGAGAACAGAAATTATAGGGTATGTCGATCTTACCCATATTGTGTTTCGGTTTTTCCCGCTATGCCTGGAAGAAATATTTTTGTTTTCCAAGTGTTGCAACCAATAATTTATAATCAAATTAAATTTTTGAAGCACTGAAAGAACTGTTAAGAACCTTTCAAATAAGAATTCTGTACAAAACCATAGTTTTCTAGTTTCGTGATAATTCAGAAAAAGGGTTAAATTTAAGGTGTCGTTTTTAACCATAATTCCCCAATTCGTGTTCATGCTAGCGTGTTCTCTTTCCACTTCAAGCTAGCGCACTGATTCTGGAACGTATGTTTAACGATGCTCTTGCACTGTTATGTATATGGCAAATTGAAGGTGTCGAGACGCGAAGCATCGCTCGTGAACAGTAGCTCTGTATTCTGTATCTCATCTTTGTTTAATTTATTCGGAAATCGCATCTCTAGTATATTTACGGGTGTGCTATCACACAGTAAATAGCACGAGAGGTTTTTTTTCTTCTCTGTTTATTCACTTTAGTCGGTTGATCCATTGTTCCTGTTCAATACAATTGAACTGCTTCAATAAAAATAGGTATAATTACTTTTTCTTCAACATTGCTGGGGTAGATGTTCGCTCTACTCTATATAATAACACAATTTTATCATAAATCGGTTGAAGCACAAAATCGTTACACGCAAACGCGATTGGTAAGCGTAAAATCACGGATCGCACGGTTTCTAACAAGCGAATAAATATTATGATGCGCGTTCTCGATGTTCGCTTCTAGGCGGGTCAAATCAAACTCAGAGAGGGATCGAAATCAAGCTATTATTTATAAACTTATATCTCCTAATTGAGAATTTTATTGTTTACTAGTTCGTGATCGAAATGTGAGTATTATATTTGTTCGCATGTATGTCGTAATTGCACATAAAAATCAACTTAAACCCCCAGTAATTGGCATGGTACGTGAAAACGACAGCTTCGATAAAACGTTTAATTGATAACTTGCCTCTAAGTCATTTAATTTATTGAATAAAATTATTATTGAGTGACCACCCAGGCATTTAATATTATTGAACGAACTTCGCACACATTTTGTCAGCTTGTGCTTAGTTTTTTTGAGTTGAAAATTCAATATGCGGTTTTCATGGTAAGAGCAATATAATATCATTAGAATCTGTCACTCCAGTCTAGTTGTTGAAATTAATGGCCGCATGATTAACGAAAAATCTGACGCATGCTATTCCGCATACATGGAGGTCTATTTGTTTTGGTTCAGATGTTTTCCCCCAATTAGGCTACTCATAACACTCACAATAAAACAATTGACGTTTTAAGAAATTCAATTTTGCTTTCTGATGTATTCGTTGTCCAATCTTCTAGTGTAGAATATAAAGTAAATGGTATGTTGGTTTTATGAAAAATATTAACATGCTCAATTCATTCGGTACACAAATAAATCGTAATTTCTGGATTGTTCAATTTCTATGATTCCATTGGACTACGATAATAATGATAATTATATAATGACGCATTTATATGTTGAATTTATCATTTATTTATTTATACAGGTTGTTTGGTTCATGGTTAAGGAGGGATGATTGACTGTCTTATTCGGAGAAAAAAATTATTCTACATATGCCATCAAATCTCAACCGTTACTAAGTTATTGAACTTTTTGTGTTAAAAACTTAGTTGTCTTAAAATAGCTCTAACTCAAAAAGTATACTTTGTATTTCAAATCTTTAAGATCAATTGGATAGGTGAGAAAATTTCCCATTGAATGATGTCCTCACAGGTCCTACAGGTTGTTTGGTTCATGGTTAAGAACCTCTCGAGGGATGATTGACTGTCTTATTTGGAGAAAAAAATTATTCTACATATGCCATCAAATCTCAACCGTTACTAAGTTATTGAACTTTTTGTGTTAAAAACTTAGTTGTCTTAAAATAGCTCTAACTCAAAAAGTATACTTTGTATTTCAAATCTTTAAGATCAATTGGATAGGTGAGAAAATTTCCCATTGAATGATGTCCTCACATGTTTCACCTAATGAGCTTAAGTAACCTCTACACAGTAATTTATTTAAAATTTACCAATTTAACCGATTTTTCGTTCATTTCGCGAAAATCTTAAAACCTCTACACAGAGGTTTTAAGATTTTTTTTCTCACCATTTTCATAATCCAGATTGTTAGTCTTGAAGAGCTGCATAATTTGTTCTTTGGATTCGGTTAGTGGCAGCGGTAGTGAGAGGACGTGTTTTTGTATACGCGGTCGATCGTCGCACGTAGAAATCGTGTTATATCGGATTCTCCCGAAAAAAGTGATAGTGTACATCAAATGTATGTGCGGTGCTAATAAATACTATAATTGAATAGTGCATTCCATAATCGAAAAACTATGATTTTGCTAATTTTCGGTCATACGATGACGATCCATAAAAATGGTGCATGTATAGAGACAGTGTTAGTGAGTTCCAGCAGTGGTGTTTTATGTAGAAGAATCTTGCGAAACCTAGCAAGGAATACAACACAAAATCTCGGGTGAGCTCGGTCCATGTCTGTGTGCGTTTTTCTTTTTTCAGATACAACTTATGCTTCAAAAATGGTACAACGTAAAAAGTCGGATTCAGACGATGCGTCGGCCTTCCGCCAACGGAGCAGAGCGTCAACGGCACGGCAACTTTGAAGTGTTAAATAAGTTGTATGTATTTTTCATGTGCGCTTTCATTCGTTCCGTACGTCACGGTTTCCGGGCCGTTGATGTTGTGTGCCTTCATTTAGCTATATAGAACAGATTTTGAGGCTCCGTGTTGTGCCGGCGAGGGAGGCCTCTCGTGTGGGTCGCACTTGGATCGGAAATGTGATAATGACAACGCAGGTGTTGTGATGACTGCGTGAGTGTGGGTAGGCGAGTGATTGCGGGAGAGTACTTTGAGTGTTGCGCTAGTACCAATTTTATGCCCTATTGATCGATGTACTGATAGTATTTACATTTTAATTTAGTTTATATTCTTGTTTTTTGATTAATATAATGGGAATTGGCGGTTGGATTAGCGATATCTGGCGATTCGAGATGGGTTGGTGGTTGTGTTATGGCACAGTTGAATGTTGGCCATCTTTGTGGGCAGGGGAGGTGATTTTTTTGTACCGACTGCCATTGACTAGTCTATTTGCAGTTGTGTTGGTGCGAGATTGAGGTTAGAGTCGGGTGGAATTTTTGCCGGGTGAGGTTGGATCGGATGGCGAATTGTGGACATCGCGTTGTGTGCGAGTTGTGTTGGTATCCTGGACGCGAAATAGGTCAATGGCAATACGTGTACACTGGACGGGGACTACGTTGTTTTCAAATATTAGGGATGTTTACATTAAGTGGACCTTACACGAAACTGTTGATCAATGTTCCACGATGAAAGTGCTTCATGAAAGTATTAATGTTCTGGTGTGTGATTTACACATTGAGGCAGTTTTGTCAGCGTTTTTATTGACTATTAGAGTGCCCAGAAAAAAAAACAAATTTTTGAAAACTCAATCGGCCCACCCCTGAGCTGATTCCTAGTCCCACCAGGAGTGTCTGCTCCAAATTTGAGTCAAATCGAACAAGTCCAGCTACCGGATCAACGTGCTTGAAGTTTGTATGGGATTTTTCGACAATTTACATGGAGAAAGCCCACTTGTTCACATTTTCACCGCTAGGTGGCACTGCCTACACCGGAGTGTCACCAAAAGTGAAACTTAAGAAGATAATTCTAATATTTGCAACTTTGTCGAAGACTACAAATCGATCCGACACAAACAGGAAAAGTTAATAAACTTTTAATGAAGTGATGTCTGAATTAGTTTTACACGGGGCCTAACAGCGTTTGTTGAACATGATGGTGATTCAAAAGGCGATATTAACGAACTTATTTGTTTTGCGAAATAATGGTTGGGTTCAGGTGGATGGTATGTTCGAAAGAATGGTAATATATGAGATGAGCAAAATTTTGGCTAGAAACAGCTAGTTCCACATTTCACCGCATAGAGGGCGCCTACACTAACTTTTTAATGGAGGGAGATAGAACATGGGTGTCTTCTAGAAAGTTGTAGAATAGGCTTTTTGCGACAATTCTTCCGAATACGACAACTCTCTATCTTGTATTACAACCGGTTTATAAGGTGTATTCTGTAAATAGCTCTCGAAACTCAACTTCTAGGCAAATTTCAATGTAATCATTTGGATCATGTCAATGTTCTATTTGTACAACTTGAACTCAATTAATAATTAAGAGAAGTACAGTTTTTATGGATTATGATACATAATGCTTTAATAATTTGGAAAATTCGAATTCCTTCATTATTGTGTTTGAGAAACACCACAGGGCGTTGAAAACACTTTGTACACAGCTCATGTGGGTTAAATTCCCAAAGTGCACCGATTAACATTGGGATACGATTTTCGATGTTGTTCGACAACTTGCAGTAAATACTGCAACTGCGCTTCGTTTTTGGTTATTTTTTTTGGTATAATTTTGTGTAAGAGCAACGCCTCGCGCAGCCAGCGCTGTTGTTGTAGAATATTTGCTGGTTAGTCGCCAATTTAAAGCTGGGGCGCAACGACTTGGATAGGGCGCAACAACTTGGATGGGGCGCAACGACATTGATGGGGTACGAAAACTATAACGCCACTATACGTAAAGTGTACCGGAAAATGAGCGGCGTGAATGCAAACATAACGAAAAGTACTAAATTGGTGCTTTTTGCTATGAAGGGTGCATTCCACATAAAAATTAATATCCGATTTCTTCGAAAAAAATTTCTCACACCCTTTAACAAAAAAGTGTGTCAGTTGTTATTTGTTAAGCTTATTATTCAATAAATTGTACATATACCATAATAACCATAATGATAACTCGTAAACTTTACAATATATGGAAAGAAATTAAAATTAAAGTTGGATTTTTTTTATTGAACTTAAGAGTTCGGAAATTAGTATAAACAAATTGAATATTTTTATATCTCGATCCATTTTTTACTTTCTAAATATTTAGAATCATGTTGGAAAGATGGTGTAAAAGATTCATATGGGAGTCTGAATACTTCATGAGATATTTCAATAATACCAATAAAGCAAGGCTACTTTATAGTAGACACCCTGTGATAGAAACTTACAAAATGGTTTGTAAATCTGATGTGAATTTTGTTTGGTGATGGCAATGCCCTGTTTTTAAACATACGCCCTAAACGAACCCCCTGGAACTGTTACTGTTGAGGTATTGGGGCGGTAGTCTAGTACATAATATGCTAACTCTTAACATAGGCTTTGTTCAACAAGCTGAGCCACCCTAGGGACTGAAATATACCTCTATGAAGTGGTTATATACAAAGTTGTGGCGAAAAAGTGAGCTAAGTTCGTGATTTTTTTAAAGTGCTTAATGCAAATTAAGCACTTTAAAAAAATCAAAGTTCCCGAGAGATCCGGTAGCGCGGTTATCGTGCATTCTGTTCTTTGTGCAGAATAATGCGGAAATGCCTCCTTTAGAAATCAACAGGCTGTGTAGCGAAAGTATGAAAATATTTGGCACTTCATGTAAAAATTGTCTTTGTTCCAGTACCGAGTAAATTGGAAGTACTGAGCAAACAGGGAGAAAGTTATCCCGGAAGTCGCTTCTTGTTCTTCCTTTGGTACTATCGATACAGTTGAATTTTACAGTTTTCAACTGAATCGATCGTCGGTGTAAATAGGAGCGTGTATTTTCTACTGCTGTTTTCTCCGAAACGATCACATGTAGTACTGGAACAAACCTATACATTGCTCCAAAACAAAAATTAAACCTTGCAGAAAAGTAGTTTTAGAATATTTAAAATAAATCCGAACAGAGAAGATTATTCTTGTGACAGAGGTTGCTTGACTCAGAAAGCAACTTACAAAAATGAAGAGGCATGAAGATATTTTTCGTAATGTCCAACAACGAATATATATTATTTTGTTTTGCTGTATTCCGATGGAAAAAACGTTATGATCGTTTAAATGCGGATATAAAGACTAAATCTTTGATTTTTCCAGAAGCATGAAATTGGTACATAATATAGAATATTTTAATCAGAACAAATATACGACCGAAACAAAACTAATATTTTGGAAACATTGGTCGAGTGGGGGTATGTCGTTTTCAACAGGGATTAGTAAAATATAAGAAGAAGCCAGCTGGCGGATCCTATCCTAGATAGATACCACAACGGCATCTGCAAGCTGCCCTAGCGTGATGGAATTGAGAAGACATTTGTCAATGTCATTCACTTAAAAATTGTAGAGAAGGGCGCTTAGACATGAGCCCTGGGGAAGGTCCACGTAGCTAATTCGTGATGTCGACAAATAACTTTGCGAAAAATACATATGTTTTTCAGACAACAAGCCCCCTGAGTCAGTAAGAAAACTGATGCCATCTCTTTGCTAGCATATGCCATTTGAATTCCTGTTAAGAGCAACGCAAGGCAATCGTTCGTCTCTTTGCCTTTACGAAAGCCAAATTGTGTATCTGACAGTAAGTTATTTGCTTCGGCCCAATTATCGAGACAGAACAGGACCATTTTCTCGATTAACTTCCGAATAGAAGAGAGCATTTCAATCCGTCCATACAAGTTGTAATCGGAGGCTGTTCTTGTTTTTTTTTATGGCGTGGACCTTCACTTGCCTCCAGCCATGAGGGACAAGGTTACTCTTAAGAAACATACTAAATTAATTCAACAAACGTCTCTTGGCAGATTCTTTAACAAGTAAAATTTCATTATGTCTGGTCCTGGGGCTTTATTGTTACATTATCGTCCGCGGGGGGAAGGGGCGCGGTAGATCTTCTGTGCCGGGGCGGAATCCGTACAAACCTTCTTGGCGAAATCGAATGTCCAACTCTCTCGTTAGTACTGTTTCAGGTTCGGTTTCTCTCATTAATCCGTCAACGAACCAGGGACAGTAAGCGTTTGTTGGCTTTCATAAAAATTTTCATTGGCTCAGGTAACCCGCCATTCCGGTTGATCTTGTACGGCGGTGGCCTTTTTCGCGTACACGTTTCAACACTTTTTGTCCCACCACGGGTTGGGAGACCTTCCACGAGAGTTCGCGTTTGGTACACGTTTTCTGAGCTTGAATAGCGGTGTCGAGAATAAAGCCACCTAAGAAGCCGTACTCTTCCTCCGGAGGAAGGTCTTGCATGGACTCGAGTTTACCGGATGCAGGATGCTTAGCTCTTCCAATCACTATTTCGTTTGAGGTCAGACGAAATATTGATTGTACTCGTTGGCCTTAAGCCGTTAGCAATAGTGATTAAAATTGACACAGGATCGCTGCCGTGTCGATCAGGAATTACCTTCCACATGCAATCTAACCGAGTCGAGCAGAGGGACAAGTCTAAGGAGCTTGGGCGCGCTGGGGGAGCAGGGATCCGTGTCATTTCACCGGTGTTCAAAATTGTCAATGGAGTTATCACAAAGTTTTTGGAGTGAGGTAGATTTCGATTATCATTATCATGAAAGCAAACCCATGCTATGCCGTGGGAGTTAAAATCAACTAAAACTAAGTTCAGTACGGGAAAGAGTTCTGCATTGTCGCAAGATCTTCAATGCCTGGTGTCGAGGGAAGGTTAATTCTATTGAAAAAATAGCACGTTTTGATCCCCAAAAGTACTCTTCCGTTAGAGTGTTCTCGATCCAAGCAAATAAAATTAAAATCTATTTCTGATGTACGTCATGTTTCGCATAATAAATTTTAAAAGGATCGAGTTTCGGGATAATGTTTTTTAATGCTACTGTTAAACAGTGATCAAATCCGTGACCTCGTTCGAATTAGCTATCGAAGGATACAATCGCTGAAAGGAGGGGCTATTTTGCAGTCAACTGCATTAAGAATGTTTTTATTGCAGTGAGAAAGCTTACCAGGATGCTTTTAAGAGGGTGTTCTGTATCAATATGGTCCACAGTGCTGGGAACTTCTTTTCTGAGCTCAGGTTTCGGAGACCAGGAGCTGTTTGCTTCGGTTTTGCACCAGTAAGTACTGTTATTTTGGAGGACATTGAAGAGACACCTTCTGAACATTACAACGAATCTTAGGAGAGGAAAAGTTCCTCCTTTTTCTATTGCTTCTAGGCGCAGCAGAAGATGTTCCCTCCTGGTGTTCATCAGAGTCACCATCGTCAGTAGACAAGCCAGTATAGATTTTTGTAGAGACTTGTGGCTTAGCTATTTAAAGCAGCATTTCTGCGAAAGATCCCTTATAGGGTCCCTGAAGGGAACTCTTCAGTTTCTCTCCGCACTGTATCATCATGTCGGGAGATTATGTTGATTTCCCCACTGTAAAGATACTTTTCGACACCCCTCCCCCAGGAGTCATCCACATGATTCTCATCGCATTTCCCACAACGAACCTTATTGCTACAATGGGAGGCTGTGTGTCCTGATTGTTTACAATTTTTGCATTTCATTACCCGTGGCACAAAAAGGCGAACAGGTAGACGATCATTGTCAAAGAGGAGGTAGGTAGAGCAAAACCGACGAAGGTCACCCGATAAGAGTCTAAGTTGACGTATGACGTATTCCTGTCAGCTGCCACTGATGTTGAATGCAAACATCCTGTATCTTCCCTGACTGAAGCATGGGGTCTTTAACCCTTGATAAGGCCGAGAGTTTGGGGCTAATAATAAATGTTATATTAATGGAAACACGGTTCTTTCACTTAGTTTAGAATCTACATTTATTTCGTAATAAAAACTGTTTTGAGAAAGGTGGCGATATAGTTGCCACCGCCCGGTAAACACATTTTATGAAACTCTGTTTCTTAAGAATAGTACAGGAAGAAATCCAAACGAAAGCTTAAGCTAGCTACCGTTATGCCCGTTTTTATGTAACCATTTTTGTTATTGCTAGATTCACTGTTTTTACCTCCATCTCTGTTCAGGCCAGTGCTCAGGACATTTTTAAGGGGGTTGGTTTTATTCGTTTCTTACAAAAGAAGGGTATAGCAACCCTCAAACTTTGAAGATCTTTTCTCAGGTCTGGAGGCCCTATTCTTTTGTATCAATCTACTCAGCTCAACAAATTGAGACAATGTCTGTTATCGAGAAGGAATCTTGAACAGACAGTGCTGCCTGTGGCTCGTGGTAGTGCGGATTACTGCATTGATTTGTAGTAAGCTTACCGACTAAACCTAAACCTCTTGTTCCTTCCAGCCTTCAACTTACGCAGTCACCGCTAGGTATTACCTCAGTAGGGATTGTGTGTTTACTCTTTTTATATTGTGTTAATTGTTCGTAGATTTCCCATTGCTGTTGTTTTTTGCTTGCTGTCCAACTTTCGCGCTATATCTAACTTGCTGATGTCTACTGTAAATATCGTCACCTGCCGAGACGCGAAACGATCCAGAGGTGCTGACCTTAATGATCGACATGTCTTTACAACTACCTTTCTTGGCGCTAGTCGTTTCGAATTATCCTATTTAGCTGGTGCTGAGCAGGGTACTCTCACAGGAATAGGAATTTTTGCTTACCGATTCCCGTTTTCGTAAACCATTTAGCTCTCAGGCACTAGGACAGACCACAGGCGGTGGCATTTTTTTGAATGATCTTATTCCGATTTCTCTGACTTCGTGTTGTTTGTTTGTTGTTTTTCATCCATAGCTGATGTTGCAAGCTCAGAAAGAAGGGAAACATTTCAAAAGTAATTCAAAGCCTTCATTGGAATGGGTTTGAGACAACTATATTGCCACCTATTTAGATTCATTTTATTTTGATCTTTGTATTTTTTGCAACTCAAGAACCGCGTTTTCGGATAAAAAATACTTGTTTTTACAAATTTTGATCACCAACTTATAGGGTGTAGAGTATTTTATTCAAAATCGAGTTAATTGTATTGTCCATGCAGGAAAAGAAAAGGTGACAATATAGTTGCCACTGTCTTATAAAGGGGTAAAACAGCTAACATGAGGACGACCGCGTCACATTCAACCCGATTAGATGGTACATATACACTATACTCCTTTGCAAAAGGCCCGTAGCCAGCAATATAATTTGCGTGCTTCAAATTATTTTCCTCCACCAGAAGCTTATCAGGGCTAATTATTGATGTTTCTGTTACCGCCGAATATTGCTTCATCAGAACTCGAAAAATCTGCAATAGATCCAAACATTTCTTGTCTTCGGTCCGGAAAAGTTTACAAATGGCCCGGTTGCGGAGGGTGGGTTCATTTTTAGTCGGGGAGGTGATTTTATTACGACATCCATCTCGCCTTGAGGCAAACCATTATCAACGAAAGCCGTTTTTGCACGGGTTGTATTATAGTCATGAATGAGGAATATACAGTCGTGATTCACTGGTTGGCCCACAGCCTATGTCCAACTAACGAATTTGATTCGCTAGTTGGACCAACTGACAAATGTCAAAAACTCTCCAAAGAAGACGTTAGTAGTGTAAAAGATTAATAAATAGATTGTCAAAGCAAATTTGACATGAGATTTTGGCGTTCAGATGTTTTTCAGTTGGACAAAGGTCCAACGACACGGCACGAAATATTATCTGTCATTCTGCCCGAGACTTGCGCGCTATTCATTCAACTTTCAGCCAAAATATCTTATGAAGGTTGCAATGATGTTCGGAAGGATTATTTGAAAACATCAATACCATGAAAAAATCATATAGGATGAAATACTCTTGCTTATAACACTAAACTTTTGCACTCTCTTCCTTTTACTACGTGATGAAGCTACAATATGCACATATTTGTATCACATATACTTATCTATACATCACACTTACTTTCACTTTGAACACACGTACATATTACATTTTCAATGATAAAGTGCAGCGAAAATTATTTTTTATTAATTTTTTTTGAGGACCTCACAAAAATAGGTCTTGCCAAGAACCTTCCAAACAAGTATTCTAAACAAAAAATATAATTTTATTGGTTTTGTGATAACTCAGAAAAGGTATCTAAAGCTTTTGGTATCGGTTTTAATCATACTTTTCCTACAGGTTAAACCATTTAAAATTTTATTAGCCAGAAAATTACTATGAGATGTTGTTCCTCTGTCATAATAATAATTTTATAATGAGAGGTTGGTTAACTTGTTTGCAATATCAGCCAGGGTATTCAGATAAATTCAATTTTCTTGAACGATATAGACACTGTGGGTATACAGAATAACTTTTGAACCAGAAGTCGTAGCCTATTACTTTTCTTGGAAAAGTTGTACACTGTACTAGTATCTGCCGGAGTTAGCATTGTACATTTTTTAGAACACATAGGAAACTGTCTACACAAATTTAAATATGAAAATTTGTGCGACCCTAGTAGTCATATGTTTGTTAAAAATGTATGTGAAAATAGTTAAAACTGACGAAGCTACGGCATTTATCTTGAAATGTATCCAGTGAAAATGTAATCGTGCACAGAGCATTCACACGATTGATTAGTTTAGAAATATTTCCTAAATTATGAACGAAGGGTTTTGCATACAAAGATGAATAACTTTTATAAGCATAAAACATTATTTTCATCCTAATTATTAGCGAATTTCCCCAAAATTCCACGCGGCCTTTCCCGATTGAAAGGAACGGCCGCGCTCCATGATACGCCGCGCTTAGCCCATCTGTCATAATATCGCGATTTTGCATAACGAAGGGCTAAATAAATATGAACCAACAGGTCTGTGCCCCAAAAGGAGAAGGGCTAAAGGATAACACATATTGTTCCAGAAAACAGCACTGCGTTATGCAACGTTTTGTGCAGGTTGATTATACCAGGTGCAAGTGGTGTCAAATTCACAACGTTCATTCTGAATTGAAAAGTCCTTTTAGATTACAGAATTGATAAAATTGGTTAAATGAGATAAACTAATCAATCAAATTCTGTTTTAAAAATTGTGCTTGCGTTTAAAACAAAATGGGAGGCTTATTATTACCGCTACATACTAAATTTCAAGCGCAAATAGCAAATACAATTGCTAGTTACACCAAAAGCTTACTGGCAACCTTACAGCGGCATTTAAGAAACAGTTGGTGCGGCGTGTACGTTTCAGAGAATCTCTCAATAAAAATTCCAACGTATAGGACGAACTTGTTAATAATTATTGGAGTATACCAAATACCAAACGTAGTTAATTTAATCGTGCGTGCAAACGCGAAAAAGATGGGAGCGGACTTGGTGGACACAATGTCAGAACCACCACAACGAATTCTCTAGACTATAAATGGTATTGGTTTTAAATTTCAAAGCAAAAACGTGATTGGAACACTTCAGCGAACCACCTGTTTTTTTCTTTTTTCCAATGCGGGGGGGAAGGGCATGTCATGTTTGTTTTTAAACGACTTTTTTCTTCGCTCCAAAGAGCGTAGCAGTAGTTCTGTGTAAAAGTTTGAGCTTAGAGATGCAAAGAGGCATGAGTTTCGGGCTTCCGAGTTTTGTTTTTTTTCATGAGCTGTATAAGTATAGTCAAACATGAAATTTCAGAAACAACTAACATACCGCGTAGTAGCACAGCACCGGCTGGCTGGCTGGCTTGATTGCAGAGGGGAAGGAGCTATCTGACCAAGAACTTATTTCTCATAACAGTTCGATATGGCTTAAAGCCGCAGGCAAATTACTCTTACGTATGTGTTGGTGACCATACTGACATAAAAAGAAATTCGCGTTAAAATAATTTACCCAAGAGACTCGAACCGACAATCATTGTCTCACCGAAGACACCCCTTTACTAACTGAGCTAACGCGATACATAACAGCGTGATGGCAAAGTGGCATACATAAGTTTCGCTTGAGCGTGAACGATCTAAGCGCAGAGCTTCTGCTCGTGCATGCATGGGTATGGGACATTGCAAGATGACGTCGTATGAGTAAAAATGCTCGAAAAAATGACAGCTCAGCGAGCTTGTTTACATGGACTTCGAATTTTTTTTATTCCGATTCAGTGCAAGTGAGCGTGTCATATCTTCGAGCATTTTTACTCATATGACGTCAACTTGCAATGTCCCATACCCATGCCATGCACGGGCCGCAGCTCAATACGCTTGAATCGTTCACGCTCAAGCGAAACTTATGTATGTCACTTTGCGAAGACACTGTCATGTATCGCTATAGCGCAGTTAGTAAAGGGGTTTCTTTGGTGAGATATTGATTGTCGGTTCAAGTCTTGGTAATTGTTTAACGCGAATTTATTTTTATGTCAGTTGGTCACCAACGCATACGTAAGAGTTATTTACCTGTGACGTCAAGCCATACCGAACTTTTGAATGAGAATGAAGTTCCGGGCCAGAGAGCTTCTTTCCCCTCTGCAATCAAGCCAGCCAACCAGCCAGCTGTGCTACTAACGGTAGGGGAGACCGGGGCTAGTTGGCGGTGTTGTCAGTTTTCATTTTTTACTGCTTTGACTTTGGTAGATCTTGCAAAATAGAACACGTTGCATGAAATAGTAGACTGTTGGCAACATCTCTGAATTTTATTAAAATGTTTGATACGTTGTCTTCATTTCTAGAGACAAAAAAGTAAAGCGGAAAAGCCGCCAACTTACCCCAGCCTCGGGGTAAGTTGGCGGTATGCATGGGGTAAGTTGGCGGACTGCCAGAAAATAAGCAATTCATTAGGAATACAATCACATAAGTGGTCCATATGGAATGTGCCGATTGTCTTTTCAATAAAACTGTATAGTATTCGACATATCTCATTATATTTCAGTTTTTGCACTATATTAATAGTACCGCCTACTTACCCCGTGTGCGTTACCGCCAACTTACCCCAACCGCATATTTTATAAAAAAGGATTTAAAAAATTACTTTTGGGTATGAATAGGCATAATATCTATACGGATGCTGAAGCCTCTTTTCACGCACTACTGAAAAATATAATCGTTCGGGACCTTAAATTACACAAAATGTTTAAAATTAAGAAAATTTACAAATTATGCTCAAAAACACAATTTCGTCCACAGCTTCTACAAAACATAATGTTTCGCAACAAAAACACATTGGATAATGCGTTTCACATTACTTAAGGTACACAACGAGAGACAACGCTTTATGTCTAATAGAAACGGAGAAAAAGGGGTTCCGCCAACTTACCCAAACCGCCAACTAGCCCCGGGCTCCCCTATATTATTTGTTTCTGAAATTTTATGTTTGACATATAAGCTGATGAAAAAAATATTAACAAAACTCGGAGGAGCGAGAACTCATGCCTCTTTTTATCTCTAAACCCCAACCCTTACACAGAACTACTGCAACGCTCTAAGGAACGAAGAAAACAGTTGTTTAGGGACGATTCATAAATTTCATAACGCTTTTAGGGGGAGGGGGTACGACAAGTTGTGACATGTTGTGACATAGGGGGAGGGGGAGTAAGCTAGATAGTCACGTAATATGTTTTCACCGAAGAAAAAAAAATTTCAATGAATAACATAATAGAAGAGGGGGGGGGGGATGGAGACATTTGTGACAATTTGTTACATGGGGGAAGTCAATTTTGGGCAATTTTAACGTTACGTAATTTATTAATGGCCCTTATCCACAAGCATGACATGCCCGGCGCATGTGCACCGTATTGTCTAAAAGAAAAAAGAGAAGAAACAGGTGGTTCACTGAAGTGTTCTAATCACGTTTGTGCTTGGAAATTTAAAGCCAATGCCATTCTCAATGATAGGTAAGGGACCATTCATAAATTACGTAACGCAAAAATTGCCCAAAATTGTCTCCTTCCTCCCCCCATGTAACAAGTTGTCATAAATTTCTCTATCCCCCTCCCCTATTACGTAACAAATTCCTCGAAAAAAAATTGTTTCGTAACGATCTGGCTTACTCCCTCTCCCCCATATGTCACAACTTTTCGTACCCCCCTAAACGCGTTACGTAATTTATGAATGGTTCCTAATCACCAGATGGAACTTTCTAAATGGAGCCTAACTTTGCAGGGATGATTGCTTTCGACGATAGCATGTTTTTGTTACAGCTCAGCAAAACAAAAAAAAACAAATGCTACAGGCTACCCAAAAAAAAAATTTTGTTGTTAAAATTTCCAAAAATAGTTAAAATTTGTTTAATGAAGATTACCACTAAACACAAACACTTTCAGCTTCAATTTCCTTTAACAGAAAGCTACGATTATTCAAACAATGTGTGTGTATGAAAGGTGTGAGCGTTAGGAAGAAATACTAGTGCGGATGACAACAGACAATCATGTTTTAGTAGTTTTATTTAGATTTTTAAAGAGACCGCCTAGAGGCGGTGTTGGAAACTAGAGGGTTAATTTGATTAAAACCATAATATCCACCAGTAAAATCTAACATCCGGGCGATTAACATTGCTGTCGTTTGTTTTGTTTTTTGTGACATTTGACGTACTAATGAAAGTTTAATTTGTCTTCAAATGCTGTACGTAATCGTACAAATAATCTGTCATAATAAAATGAAGAAAAAATGTATTTATGGAGAAAGTCGCAGGGGATCGGTTTTATTCGTAATTCCCCTAAAATTACTAATCGTAACTCGGTGAACTTATGGCACTCAGAAGAAGTTCATGTATGTTATATTTCAACCAAGTGACTGTCTGTTGGTACGGTATGGTTCGAAAACGCGCTACGGAGTAAACAAATGGTTGGTGGTAATTGGCCGGTTCAAGCCCATTCCGCTACCTCACTGTTTTTTTCTGGTTCTTTTTTTTTTTTCTAATTACGATATGATGTTCATATCGCGATGTTATATTTGAAAGATGCTTTTTGTTAGATATATTTGAACGACACGTTTTACTACATCAGATTCAATGAAAATTTACAGGTTTCTTTCAAATTGATGTAAAATGACTGATGCAACTAGCATAGCAACATAAGTGGCCTTAATGTTCAGATGTTATCGTCATAAACAGCCAGATTTGAAGGGTATTAGTTTTGGCTCTTGATTTTTTTGCTGCCTGTAAGCGGAATCGATAGTATTAATTAATAAGGGAAAGTTCCCGGTTATGGCATATCTGTTATTTCTGGTGTGTTGCACGCTTTATTGCATTTTTGACAAAGTTATATTCTAAGCTTTTAGGTTTATGATGGTATTACCAAATACAAATATGTTTTGTGAATTTGTATTTGGTATTACTATCATTATCGCTGGATGCTCCGTTCAAACATTTTTGGGTTCAATCAAAATGCGCTCCAGGTCCGCAGACTCTGTCTTTCTGGTATTTAATGACAGATATCGCCAAACTTACTCACCTGCAATATACTGCTCATGATCACATATTTGTCATATATTTGGGATTATTAATTTTTATCTAAATGATTTGTGATCATGGGCAGTAGAACTTGCTGCAGTTTGGCTGAATTTTCTATTCAATACTCATTAGCTCTGAGATACTTACTATATCTGAAATTTTAAGCAGAATAATATTTTTTCGAAATTGCTTATGGTAAACGAAATTGTAAACTTTTGGTTGGTTAGTGAACATAAACAGTGTTGAGTTTTAAAATGTTATTTTTATGCTCTGTATTAATAGTGTCTAAACCATTGGTTTTGCGGTTAGTTCGGAAAATTTTCGTTATTTCCAAACGCGTTTTTTCGATTCCAAACAAATTCAAATAGAGACTTACTCTATTCAGTAAAGTCGTAGCTAATTCTAATACCAACAAAGGAATTTGTTGAGAACACTTGTAAAGTCATGAAGAGGTTGATCATGTTATGTTGATGTCAAGATTCTATGTATGAATAAATGTTGGGTTAAGGGACCATCCATAAATGACGTAGCATTATATGGGGGAGGGGGGAGTTTTGCATTTTGTGATGATGTGTGACGACAGGTGGGTAGGGGGTCATGTCATGCTACGTAGGTTTTTTTAAAGGAAATAGGGGTTGACCTGATGTCACGACAACCTTAGCCGTTTCATCTAACTAACCTCATTTTTCATTTTTATTTTTTTTTATTTTTGCGGGACAAGGGGGGGGGAGAGTTACCGTCAACCTACGTAATTATCAGGGGGGGGGGGTATTGAGAGTTTTGTGACGAAATGCTACGATGGGGGAGGGAGGGGTTAAAAATCTCTCAAAAAATGCTACGTCATTTATGGATGATCCCTAACCAAATCGGTTACAATATTGCCATGATTTAATCACTGTAGTGTAGTGAGTAGCGTAATGTTTTGTTTGATTAGAAGCATAAGTTCCAGTTTTCTAGCTCCCACTCCCTCAGACCGCCAAAGCTTTAGGGTTTTTTATGTCAAAATTATGATTTTTTCAATATTCAAACCGCAAGTCAATATATTAATGTGATGTTATGTAATATATTTTTGCATTTGCGAAATTGTTTATTAATTACAAATACCTTCAAACTGATCTAATTGACTGACATTGTACTTTGAGGAATCTAATTTTTCGAATTTGCCCAGTATTCTTTTTGTTAACTTCTAATTTTATCAGATTGTCGTATCACAATAATTAGTCTACAGTATCGAAATAGTAGGCCTAGGTCGTATTTAGTATTCCAAATAACAATTGGCTTATCAAATAGAATCAGTCAGTAAAAATGATTTTATGGAAACATGATTTTGTGAGGCTAAAAAAGTCACCTTTCTCCTAACGTTACTAGAGGCAAACACTGATTGTCTACCTTTTGAGATACTGCGCGCCATTTGTGGAATTCTGCAGAAACGGTTAGAGATACGATCAAACCGACTAAAAATTCACCCTTTAGGGTAACAAAATTACCTCACCCTGAAAAAAAATTAAATTAAATTTTTTTTTTGTTGGTCGTTATTGGGATTCAATCGCCCTCACCTTTATAATTTTAGCGCGAACATAGCGTTGCTGTCTCTAATATGTACCGTTCGAACCGTTCTGTCCCGCTCCAACGCCCCGTTACCATACCATTAACTTATAGGGTAATGAGCTTATTTTCACCATGTTTCTATTTGCCATCTTTGTTCAACGCATTGGGCGACAATTGAGGCACTAAATCCGAATTTTCGTTGCGCTCAAACACGAGCATTTCATTGTTTTCAGGGCATTTGTGTTATTAGATTGATTCTAATCAACGAAGCAAAGCTCTTGATGCCAATTCATACGCATTCCATCGATTGTAGGCCGAGTAATTAATGAATTAGTGAGGTACCTTCCTTAATAGGGTGAAAATAGGCAATTTACCCTTTGTAAAAGTAATGGTAGTGGGCCTTCTTGTAGATGGATATACTGTATACATTTTTCCTAGAATTCATTTTACATTCAATATGTTGAACACCCAGAATTGGAACTTAAAATCGCAACGAAAGACGTTGTAACAATGGGAAAAATTGACAAGTGCTCTAAGCATCAGATGCTCGAGAAAACATGAAAACCGAGTGACTGTCGATCGAGCCAGTAAGAGACAAAACTATTCTGTAAGAACAACATTGCTGCATTGCCTTACAAGTTGTAAGTTACAATATTAAATCATCACAAAGTGTTAGGAAGTTGATAGAACTGCTGATCATCGGCAATTGTCGCGTCTTCGCGTTTGAATAACTAGATACTTCAATGGTTATCAAAGTTGCTAAATTTTCGTATTCTTTAGTTGCTGTTACTATTCAGCTCTCCCTTGCCGAACACCTGAAATGAATGAATGATAAAATACTTTCATACTTTACTTGATGGGCTATATTGTGTCGATTTCGAAATGTATATATAATTTATTTAGTAACGTTATAGCAGATCAACTTAAAGGACGTGAGTTCAAATCTATGTTTTCTCTCGTTTTTTTATATTGCGATTTTTTTTAAAGCTAAAATAGCTCAAGCCAGTTTACTGTGCATCTCTCCTTTTTTATGTGTTCATTACAGCAAATTAAGTTTTCAAGTGCCGCCAACGCATCATTGTGCAGTCTATTTTTTCTTTGGACGGTCTTAATCCTCAAAAAGGCAAGCTAAAATCGTGGCTTCAACAAGCATTGCTCCTAAGACCCGGTGATATTAAGTCTTTTTTGGCTTTCTATCAGTGAGAGAATTGAAAGCCCGAAAAAGCTCCATCATTTCTGTTCATAATTACAAGTTTATTCAAATTAGAGGATAATTATTGTAACCAGCCGTGCCTCTGAGACCACTTGCCTTTCTGAGGGTTAAAGAATATTATTAATACATATATTTTAAACATGGTATACAACACATAAATGATATGATAGAACGTTTGACAGATGAGTAATTATTGTATTCATCATTAAAGTTGTTTTGAAAAAGGGATATTTTGAAATCAGTGTATCAGTGATTATGCAATGAGAGCAGATGCGTGCCTTAAGAGACATGATCTTCTACAATTAACAAAAAAATCAAAGCTTTTTGAGCGATTTAGTGGAGGGGCTAAGACATGGTCTCACATAATCACACAATAAAGGTTCAAGTAAATTTTATTAATACCTCGGCATGCAAAAAATGGATTGCGTTAAAATCGTTATCAATATGATGGCTTCATTCGTCAGTACAGTATTAAAATTCGCACAAAAAACGGGTGTTACACGCAAGCCAATGATTAAATTTTAAAAGCATTTATAGTATGTTTATAAAAGTGCACGACAAACCTACATGATGGTTGAATCAGTTTATTTGTACCCTGCGTGTTTGGCTAGCGTATCATCTACTGCCCCCACAAACATTCAAACTATTCACTATGAACACCATAAAAGCACCTAACAAGAATTCTTTTTAATCAGTTTGATTTTTCATTGCGCCTGAGCTAGAAAATATACCACAGAAATACGCCATATGCACCTCAGAGAGCTTGGAAGCGCCCTACGAGTTAGGATAGACTATCCACTACCATCTCATGAGCTCAAATACTCATACCAACGCCCCAAAGAGATACAGTATGTGCGCCCCAGAAAATCTGAAAGCGCCCGGCAAGTTAGGATAGACTATTCGCATAACGCCCCATGAGCATACTACCTACCCGTTAGCTCAACATACTCATACTACTGACCCATAGAGCCTGAAAACGCCCTGCAACTTAGGATAGATTATTACCGCCTCATAATCTTAAATACTCATTTATATGCGCCCCAAAGATACTGAAACCGGTTGAAAGCGCCTTGTAAGTTTGGAAAGTTTATTGCCCACCTATCTAATTGCCAGACGAGCCATGGTAATATCATACTACCTCTCCAGCGAGTGTGGAAGTGCTCTGCAATATATGGGAAATTCATACTAGCGCCCAATACAGTCTCGGAGTGCCGTGCGAACTATGAGAATATCGGACTTGCGCCCTAGGTAGTTTAAGAGAGCCCTGCGACCTATGGGAATATCAAACTGGTGTCCGAGAGACTCTGAGAGCGCCCTGCGAGCAATATGAATATCATGCTGGCGTCCCATATAGTCGCTGTGAGCTATGAGAAGCACCCCAGCAAGTGCGGAAGCGCTCTCCGAGCTATGGGAATATCATACTAGTACTCCAGAGAATCTTACAGCGCCCTACGAACTATGAGAATATTAGACAAAAAACGGCCCTAGCGAGTTTAAGAGCGCCCTGCGAACTATGTGAAAATGGTAAAAGCACTCGAGAGAATCTAAGAGCACCCTGCAATCCATGAGAATATTAAACTAGCGCCCCAGAGAATTTGTAAGTGCCCAGTAAACTAAGAGAACATCAGACTAGTAACCTAGAGAGTTTGAATGCGCCCTGCGAGCTATGGGAATATCATACTAGTGTCCCAGAGAATCGAAGAGCGCCCAGCGAGATATGCGAATATCATACTAGCGCCCCATAGAGTCTCGGAGCGCCGTGCGAACTATGAGAATATCGGAGTTGCGCCCTAGGGAGTTAAAGAGAGCCCTGCGACCTATGCGAATATTAAACTGGTGCCCGAGAGACTGAGAGCGCCCTGCGAGCAATGTGAATATCATGCTGGCGCCTCATAGGGTCATATTAGCACCATAGGGAGCTTTAGAGCACCCTGTGAGCTATGAGAAGCACCACAGCGAGTGCGGAAGCGCTCTCCGAGCTATGGGAATATCATACTAGCGCTCTAGAAAATCTTAAAGTCTCGGAGCGCCGTGCGAACTATGAGAATATCGGACTTGCGCCCTAGGGAGTTTAAGACAGCCCTGCGACCTATGCGATGCCCGAGATACTCTGAGAGCGCACTGCGAGCAATGTGAATATCATACTGGCGCCCCATAGAGTCATATTAGCGCCCTGTGAGCTGTGAAAAGCACCTCATCGAGTACGGAAGCGTCGCACCCTGCGAATTATGTGAATATCGTAAAAGCGCTCGAGAGAATCTAAGAGCGCCCTGCAATCTATGAGAATATTAGACTAGCGCCCCAGAGAATTTGTATGCGCCCGGCAAATTAAGATAACATCAGACTAGTAACATAGAGAGTTTTGTAAATATCATCTTAGCGCCCTGAAGAGCTTGAGAGCGCCCTGTGAGCTATGATACTACGTATCACACTGAGGCCCTAGCGAGCATGGAACCACTCTTCGAACTATGGGAATATGATACTGGTACCCCAGAGAATCTGAGAGCACCCTACGAACTATGGGAATGTCAGATTAGCGCCCTAGCGAGTTTGGGAGCGCCCTGCGAGCTATGGAAATATTATACTAGCGCCAGAGAGATTCTGAGAGCGCCATGCGAGCGCTGAGAATATAAAGCTAATCTAGAGAGTTTGAGAGCGCCCAGCGTGCTATGGAAATGTTATGCTTGCGATCGAGAGAATCAAAGAGCGCCGTACGAGCTATGTGAATATCATACTTGCGCCCTATAGAGTCATACTAGCGCCCTAGATAGCCTGAGAGCGTCCAGCGAGCTATGAGAATATCATTATAACACCCCAGCGTGGAAGCGCTCTCCAAGCTATGTGGATATCACAATAGCACCCCATAGGGTCTCGGAGCGTACTGCGGGCTATGAGAATATCAGACTAGCGCCAATGTGAGTTTTAAAGTACCCGGCGAGCTATGGGAATATCACACTGGCGCCCCAGAGAATCTGAGAGCGCCCTGCAAACTATGAGAATATCAGACTACCCTACAGAGTTTGAGAGCACCCTGCGAGCTATGGGAATATCATGCTGGCGCTCGAGAGAATCTGAGAGCGCCTCGCGCGCTATGCGAATATCATACTAGCGCCCCATAGTCATACTAGCGCCCTAGAGAGCTGGAAATCGATTTGCGAGCTATGAGAATATTATAATATTATTATTTTTTGAGCCAAAAAAAAAATTCCGTTGGCCTTATCATTCTGGAAGGCAAATTTAATGATCCCAGCTAATTGGAATTTTGTGAATCTATTCAAACTCGTAGGGTATTGTCAAACTTCCTGCCGCGCTAGTATGATATTTTCATAACTCACATGGCGATCCCAGACTGTATGGGGCACTGGTATGATATGCTCATAGGATACTCTCAGATACTTGAAAGCACTAGTATGATATTCCCACACCTCGCAGAGCGTTTCAACATTAGTTTGATACTTACAAGTCACGCAAGGCGCTCTCAGAGCTATGGGAATATCATACGAGCAGCCCAGAGAGTCTGAAAGCGCCCTACGAACAATGAAAATATCAAACTAGCCCCTAGTGAGTTCGAGAGTGCCCTACGAGCTATGGGAATATCATGCTGGCGCTCGAGAAAATTTTGAGAGCGCCATGATATGCTGGCTGCGAGATATGTGAATATCATTCTAGCACCCCATATAGCCATACTAGCGCCCTGCGAGCTATAAGAATACCATACTAGCGCGTCAGCGAGTGTCAAAGCGCTCTCCGAGCTATGGGAATATCATACTGGCATTTTAGAGAGTCCGAAAGCGCCCAGCGAACAATGATAATATCAGACTAGCGCTCTCAAGAGTTTGAGATTACCCTACGAGCTATGGGAACAAAATGCTTGCACCAGAGAGAATCTGAGAGCGCCCTGCGAGCAATGGGAATATCATACTAGCGCCCAATAGAGCCATACTAACGCCCTAGAGAGTTTGAAATCGGCCTGGAGCTATGAGAATATTAAACTAGCGCCCTAGTAAGTTTTGGAGTGCCATGCGAGCTATGGGAATATCGTACTGGCGCCCCAGAGAATCCGAGAGCGCACTGCGAACTATAGGAATATTAGACTAACGCCCCAAAGAAGCTGTGAGCGCCCTGCGAACTATGAAAATATCGAACTACCGCCTGAAGAGTTTGGGCGCGCCCTGCGAGCTATTGGAATATCATACTGACGCTCGAGAGAATCTGAGATCGCCCTGCGAGCTATGGGAATACCATACTAGCTCCCCATACAGTTATACTAGCGCCCTAGAGAGCTATGAGAATATCGAACTAGTACCCTAGTGAGTTTGAGAGTGTTTATGCTAGCGCTCCAGAAAATTCGTGAGCGCCCTGCAAACTAAGAGAACATCGAACTAGCGCCCAAGAGAGTTCGAGAGCGTCCTGCGAGCTATGGGAATATCATGTTGGCGCTCGAGTGAATCTGAGAGCTCCTCGCGAGCTATGTTAATATTTTATTAGCGCCCTATAATCATATTAGCGCCCTAGAAAGCTTGACATCGATCTGCGAGCTATGAGAATATTCTACTAGCGCCCCAGCGACCAAGGATGCGCTCTCCGAGTATCATGTAGCGCCCCAGAGAGTCCGAAAGAGAAGAATCTGAGAGCGCCCTGCGGACGATGAGAGTTTCATAATATCCTAGAGAGCTTGAGAGCGCCCTGCGAGGAATATCATGCTGGTGCTCAAGGGATTCTGAGAGCGCCCTGCGAGCTCTGTGAATATCATACTAGCGCCCTGAAGAGCTTGAGAGCGCCTTGTGAGCTATGATATTATATATCATACTGGGGCCCTAGCGAGTATGAAAGCATTCTCCGAGCTATGGGAATATCATACTGGCACCCCAGAGAATCTGAAAGCGCCCTACAAACTGCGGGAATGTCAGATTAGCGCCCTGCGAGCTATGGAAATATCATACTGGTGCCAGAGAGAATCTGAGAGCGCCCTGCGAGCGATGAGAATATAAGGCTACCCTAGAGAGTTTGAGAGCGCCCAGCGTGCTATGGGAATGTTATGCTGGCGCTCTAGAGAACCTGCGAGCTATGTGAATACCATACTTGCGCTCCATAGAGTCATACTAGCGCCCTGGAGAGACTGAGAGCGCCCAGCGAGCTATGAGAATATCGTAATAGCACCCCAGCGAGTGTGGAAGCGCTCTCCGAGCTATGTGGATATCACAATACCCCATAGGGTCTCGGAGCGCCCTGCTAGCTTTGAAAATGACAAACTAGTGCCCTTGCGAGTCTGAGAGCACCCTGCGAATATCATACTGGCGCCCCATAGAGTCATATTAGCGCCCTGTGAGCTGTGAAAAGCACCCCAGCGAGTGCGGAAGCGCTCTCCGAGCTATGGTAATATTATATTAGCGCTCCAGAGAATCTTAGAGCGCTCTACGAACTATGTGAATATTAGACTAGCGCCCTAGCAAGTTTGAGAGCGCCCTGCGAATTATGTGAATATCGTAAAAGCGCTCGAGAGAATCTAAGAGCGCTCTGCAATCTATGAGAATATTAGACTAGCGCCCCAGAGAATTTGTAAGCGCCCGGCAAATTAAGATAACATATTAGAGAGTTTTGTGAATATCATACTAGCACCCTGAAGAGCTTGAGAGCGCCCTGAGAGCTTTGAAAATGACAAACTAGTGCCCCTGTGAGTCTGAGAGCACCCTGCGAGCTATCGGAATATCATACTAGCGTCCTATGAGTTTTGCAAATATCATATTGGCGCCCCAGAGAGTGTGGAAGCGCCCTGCAAGCGATGGGAACATCAGACTATCGTCCGAGAGAATCTGAGAGCGCCTTGCGTGACTTGTAAGTATCAAACTAATGTTGAAACGCTCTGCGAGGTGTGGGAATATCATACTAGTGCTTTCAAGTATCTGAGAGTATCCTATGAGCATATCATACCAGTGCCCCATACAGTCTGGGATCGCCATGTGAGTTATGAAAATATCATACTAGCGCGGCAGGAAGTTTGACAATACCCTACGAGTTTGAATAGATTCACAAAATTCCAATTAGCTGGGATCATTAAATTTGCCTTCCAGAATGATAAGGCCAACGGATTTTTTTTTTTTTTTGGCTCAAAAAATATTTTTTTTCGGTTTCAGGAGCTGGTTAGTCGCCGACTAACCGTGACTAACCGCAACTACAGCACTGCGCGCAGCACAATCATTCACTATTTGTAGATATTTAATTGCTTCTCTACCTTCCGAATAATTTTCCGAATTATCCCATTCATCTGGACTTCGTGTGAGTGAACTATCGGACAGTCCTGTTATTCCGAAGAATTCCATTGTTCTCTTGGAGAAAAAATCTGACAGTTCCGAATTATCCCATTCATCTGGACTTCGTTTGAGTAAACTATCGGACAGTCCTGTTATTCCGAAGAATTCTATTGTTCTCTTGGAGAAAAAATCTGACAGTGAGAGGTTTCTGAACGACTGCAAATCAAAATGCTGATTACGAATACGTGAGTTATCACTTGGATCTTTGTTCCGAATTGCCGCCACCATTCGCTTTTTTTATCAAATGACACATTCGGGTCGTACAGGGCCATCCCCACGTTGTGATCTCCCCCCAAGTAACAAATTTAGTTTTATGGTACACTTGAAGATATCTTCAAAATTAGCTCCATAAAACCGAACATAAAACCAATTACTCTACAACACTGCTTCAAGACAACCATAAACCCCTCTTAAGACGAAAAAGGCCCATTCTTAAGATGGTTCTCAAGAGTATTTTCCAAGGTTTTCTTAAAACTTTTAGATCTTATGAATATATTCTTATAGTGGTATTCAAGAGCTGTTTAAAACTAATATAAGACTACCATAAGTCTTGATAGTTTTATGATATTCTTCAAGAACACTTCTAGTGCGCTATGAAACTGCTTTGTTAGATAGAGAGGTTGGTGTATAGATGAAAAGAATAAGCTTGGGAAAAAATATATCCATCATATGATGTTCCCTTACCAAAATGGATACAAATAAAAAACGATAATATAAGTGGCCAGCTTTTTAAGCTCATGATTGAGAAAATTTGCATGCGATTGCCAGTTTTCCGATAATATGCAGTATAAAAGTGCGAAAAATTCAACGCGCCGTCAAACAATCTCTAAAACATTGATTTTGATAAAAAATATTAAATCGTTTCGAAAATTCAATAGTATGTGTAATTGTTCATAATTGTCATATTTTGGATTAAACGCGTGCATAAACATTTTTCTAGTTCAGAAATGCATTTCAATCAGTGAGAATCGGTTCAGTAAATGAAAAAAAAGTTTTTATTTTGATTCTTATGCTAATGGCTACCATTTCGAAGCGGTCAAAATTATCCACGACGCCATTACTTGTCACTGGATTTAACTGAAACCGTCATAAGATCTTATTAAAACTAATTATTCTTGCTCAAGAGTAATAGGAGTTTTTCAAGATCGTGATAAATTCATTCTTATTTATGATAAACTTGAAGAAGAGCTGTTGGACTTGAATAAAACTAATAGGAATTTTTCAAGACAGAAAGGTTAGATGGAAGATCGCCATAAATCCAGTCTATTTAACATTGAAAATGCCAATGTTGAAATAAAAATGCCTATGATTAATGATTATGGTAATCACAATTCCGTCTATAAGTTTTTGATTTATTTCAACAACGCATGTTAAATAGAGCTATATGAACAACTAACATCTCGCTATATTAGCAGCACCTACAAATCTGTAAAGTTAAATGATTAATTTATAATTATCGAGTTTGCTGTTTATACATGATTGAGTTACATGTCACGTCTTCTCCGTTGGGATACGTCACATATCCCGTCAGTCGTTACAGTTTGTTTCTTTATTATAGAACGCTCTTATGCAAGAGTATTTTCACTACGTTTAAAGCTTTAAGGAGGTTTTATGGTAGCATTCATAAGATACGTTATGCTTCAACAAGAATGTCATAAAGCTATCTTTTGGTTTTAAGGAGGTTGGAAAGCGATGTCTTAAAAAGAGGCTCAAGATTCTCTTAAAACTGCTCATAAGACTAATTACTCTTATGAAAAATGTAGTTTTATGGATATTTCTTCAAGAGTTCTTGAAGCACTCTTAAACCCCGCCAACCACATAAAACTAATTGCCCTTTTCATAAGCAATGTTAAAACCAGATTCACTATGTAATGCCTTGATAAAACTACCATAAAATCTAAATAAAACCAATTAGCATTTGGATTGTTACTTGGGCCAGATACCACAAATGCGAATGTAGCTTACGAGCAGCAGCTAGATAAGTAGTGCCTGATTTTTTTTTCATAACAATACCGTAACAATTTTTTTATAAGATTAAGATCGTTGCAGGCAGCTTCGATAGCAGATGGAGCGGAAAACCAGGCCCTTATATATATTCTTATAATAAATAGACACATAACAGTGATTCCATTTTCTTCCTGCTTGCTCAGCTTGAAACTGTTTCGGAAAAACCAAATCTTAAGACAATAAATTGCCTTCGCCATCCAACGCACCCTGCTGTGTGCACCTGACTGTCTAAAATGACCACTACCAGCACCTAGGAATATCATGATCAAATCTAGTAATTCGCCATAATCACCTCGATGGTGGTTTTGATTGAGATGTTGTTCGATTATTGAAATCAATTTCTGCTTTTCGCTTCCAAGCTGTGCTATTAGCCTTTTATGGACCATTTGGCTTTTGAAAGTGTGATCCAAATTAGGCCAAGCGTTTTGAAATTTTGTAAAGCTCAGAGGTGGGCCGATTGGGGTCATTTTTTTCTGTCACTCTATTGACTATACATATGTCGCATGTGGCGTCCGTTTTGAGCTGTCTATTGACGCGATGTGTGTGAGTGCGGTGTGACGTTGAAGATGTTTGTGAGTGATGTGCACTGTTATGTCCGCTTTTACTGTGGTGGTTTTTGGGCACGGTTCTCAGAGACACTGCCGAATATGTGTGAGGACGCGCGTAGAGTTGTATGTGGAAAGTTTCGCGTCGGTGTTCTATGCTCGGTCGGCGCTGCACCGGATCGGGGCGGTGTTTTTTAGCTTTGTTTCGTATTTGGTATGCAAATAGAGTCTGTGGGAGAGTCGAGGAAACACATGGTGTAGCGTCCAGGGTTCCCAAGTGCGAATAAGTATTTTACTACATACATATCTGCTGATCTGTATCACTATATATAAGATTGGCTCAATTCGTCGTCCCTAGGCTGATTTTTGTTTCTGAGTGCAAGGGAAAAGAAATTTTAGCTCGCGAACAGCAGGACTAGCGGATCATCGAGACTTTGTACTTGTATTATATTGGAAAAACTGTGGGTGAATGTAAAAATTTTCATTTTACTGCTTTCCTACATTTTCCTACAAGGGCAATGAGCCTATTTTCGCCCTGTTTCTGTTGTTGCCCGTTTGGGGCCGTTTGTTGGAGCGGCGTATGCCATCCTTGTTCGGCTCAATGGCTCGAATGGCGCACAGTGGCGGATTTGCCTAAAAACCTGGCCAAAAGTCGAAAATTGCATGGTAGTATTTTGGGTTGTAGTACATATATTGTCCTTCAGATGGTGCTGCCGCATGCTATTTTAAGTGAAACGCTCAAAAATTTCCATATTTGAGGTGTTGACATATCCAAACAGTTTAAACCATCGCGTTTTGCTCATATTTTTTATCGAGTACTCGAAATATCAGTATTATTCAAATTTAGCTGGATTTTGATAAAACTGCCGGTTTCGAATATGGATGAATGGAAAGTTATGCTTAAGGTATGTGCTTTATTTATATGTATTGATGTCAAAAGATATTATTTTGTTTGTTTATAGAAAATGTCAATAACTTTAACGATTTTGTAGCAGATAGTTTCAGCACACATTTTTGCTAAATTATTGAAATGCTTTTTTTGTCCACGTATGTCCACTATGTTTCAAGGCAATTTGTGTTCCTTGAACGATTCTCTATTTGGAACATTATAGAAATCTTGCCCGAATTTGCCCGTTTTTGAGTAATCTTTGATTAAGCGGAGACGGATTATAAGATTTGCAGTTTGAAATTTAGACTCGTACTTTTAATTACTGCTGCAACTCCTGTTGTCGTAGCGAGTCGCCCAAAACTGCATTTTAAACAGAAGCAATTGTGTACTCAGTGGTGAAAATTTCATCGAGATTCATACACATTTACACAAAGTTATCAAAGGTGGAACGCAAAAAACATAAATAATTTTGGTTGTTCATATTGAAAACCAACGAGGTGTACAGAAGTGATCGCCAAAGGTTCCAAATTTCAAAAATCGATTACGAATACCATGGTTAAACGTTACCAGGAAACTATGACGTTTGATCATGCAAAACAAAACAAATCTAGAGGTGGAATGTATGACTGGATTCTACGAGCGAAAATCAGTAGAGTAATGCAAAAGAATACTGGGATCTCTGTGCGTGATTTGGCTAAAACTCTCACTTTGGCGTACAGTCCAGCTTAGCGAATTTGTTTTTTTTGAGAAGGTTGTCAGTCGTAGTATGTCAGCAAGCATGACAACAAAACGTGGTTGGTCAAAACTATACCAGGAAGCATATTCTGACCGAGTATAACGCATGCATTTAAATAAACGCTTCATCGTAATAATGAACTTTGGAAAAATCCTCGGTCCAACAATTTAAATAAAACTATGAATCTTAGTAAATTTCACTTGTTTTCGTATTTTTGTCATATTCATTTTTTAGTTACCACAATTTGCATGCAAACTTGTCAATTTTCATTTCATGCAGTTCGTAGCAGAATTGGCATATTTTCTGGCATAATTCTGGCATTTTGGCATAATTAAAAAATACTATTTTTCGTTTTTTGAGAAATATGTGCACCGGACAGCAATTGAATAATAATCGTACAGAGTTGAAAAGTTTTATAACTATGTTGTATAATATTTCAAAATACATAGTTCGAAAGGACTAATAACATTAATTCTCATAAAAGCTGCATCATCCCAAATATTTTATTGCGCGCAAATCAACAAAATCTATCATTTAACTATACAACATTTAAAATTCGATACATTATAAACGTTATTAGCATACACTGGAACTATTAAAACCATCCATTCGTGAAAATTTACTTATATTTATATTAAAATGTCGGCCAATTTGTATCCGCCATTGCGAATTTCGAAAATCTGACATCAAAATCGTAATCAGCACCACAAAAAACCGTGGTATGTACCTTTGCAGGTCAATCAAAACCATTTTCGACTTTTGGCCAGGTTTTTAGGAAATCCGCCACTGTGTGGCGGTGCGATGGCTGGAGCATTTGATTCACGATATTTGTTATTATATTGGTTCTTTGACGCTTGGCAGGGATGTTGATAGCAGTTTGTGCGCGTTCCATTGATTGTGGGTCGCGTAGTTGGTGAGATGATGCGGCATCTTCTCTAATAGTGCACCCATCTTGGGACTCTTTACCCGATATCTATTTTATTATTTATTATGGCTCTTCGTATGCATTATCGTGAATAGTATTGTTTTTATGAATTGAGTTATAGCTTATAGAAGGGGATAATTACGCGTCGTACCAAGTATTATGTAGGAGTATGTAGTTGGCATAGTAGCAAGCGACTCGTTCTCGAGATCGCTGGTCTGTTCGTCATGCAAAGCTTGGTGGATATATACTTGAAAGCACTTGGGATACTTCTATGTTCACGGCGCAAATGTAATCGATACTGCTTGTTATCGCCTCAGTATGTTTATTGTCCCCAATGCCCAATGCAATTAGAGATAGCATAACATCGCGCGCGAATAGTTGTTGTTAAAGAAACGGCATTTTATTCATATAAAAAGCATATTCGTAACTTTTTAAATTATTTAATTTTTATACTAACATTCAATTACGTATCATTTCATGGTTTTAGGGTCGTCGAAATAAAGAAAAACGAAAAAACTGTGCACCTTGTGTTTCAAATATATTTGTTCGATTTAATAAATGCAACACTCCCGACAGTCGGCTATCCGGAGTTTAAGTTGTTTATTTCAAGCACCCAGTATTTCCAAATTATTACAACAAACGATAAATTTGTTAAAATTTCTCGGCAGCTGGCTGCCCAGAGCAATAAACACATGATAAAACTTCTACAAGTTGCATAGATTACATCACTTATCAAGGTGAATCCTGATTTATGTAACCCATCTCCTCCCACCAACTATAACTCCTTCCCGTGACAACCATGGAGATGCAGAGGTATACACGGTCTCCATAATAACGGTTGCCACACTAACATTTCCTTCCTTCCCCGATGACTGTAAGGACGTGGCCAGCGCCGTTATTGACACATCAAAAATTTGAGCTGTCGGAACATGCACATTGAGGATGGAAAGCTACTCCCAGGCTCCATTCGTTGATTCCTTGTGCAATTTCGCCAGCTCTTGTCAATCACGGAGTAGCAACTACGAATTGTATGGTCATCATGCTCATGCTCATGCAAGAGCTGCATCATTTGTTCTTTGACATGATATACTTATCTTTTCTTATTTTCATGTGTTTGGATTAATGAACTTTGATATTTTAATCTCATTTTAACTAATACTAGCTCTTATTGAAAAAGTACGGCGCTTATTGCTGGTGATTCATGTACTGAGCTGCAACAACTAATAAGTGAAGATTTGCTCCTGTTAAGAAGATGGGTGAGCCAACACAAACCTTCAGTAAATATTAAGAAAACAAAATACATGCTGTTCAATGTAGAAAAAAGTTTTAATTTGGATGTGTTGTATAATCCGATGGTAGGAAGGACGACCACTTTGTTTTTAATATGAAGAGATGGCTTTTTGGTCACGGTTTTCATACGACAATATCTATATTTCGTCTAATACCAACGTTTCGAAGGTCTACGCCTTCATCTTCAGGGCAAAACTACAATATTTGACAATCATTACAAAAACATCCAATATTCACATTTTACACAAATTACTTACAACGGTAACAGTATTATCTTAGTCAAGTTATTTTGGACATTTAAACAGGAAACACAGAACGCAAATCTACACTGCAAGATCAGAAATTTGATTTGATTTGAAATTCAATTTTAAACGGTAATTTTCTACGATTTGCTGAAAACTTACACAGAAGAACCCCGCGCACATCCCAAGCAGACTGAGTAATGAAATGTTTCAAAAGGCCAAAAGTGTGTGTTGTATACATTATCTCAATACGGAACAGATGGAAGTAGAAACGAATAAGGTTTGACAGATGCGAAACCACCAACAGTGAGAGAGTGAGTGATGGCTATGTTTGATGTGAGAGCGAGTGCAGTACACCAGAATATGCTGCATTCAAGTTATTTGTGTCGGTCGCCTGCCTTATTTGGACATGGTACTAATAAGAACAGACGAGCAGAAAATTCTGACCGACTGGTACAAAAAACCGGTGGCCTCGGGACGAATTTTAAACTTTCTCTCCATCCGCTCACGCAAAAACTAAATACCGCTATGGGATTCATCACGAGAGTGTTTCGACTGTCAACATTCAAAACGAAAAACGAAAAGAAGCGAACTGTCCGAGAATATTTACTGAATAACAATTATCCTAGTACTTTGATAAACCGATTGATAAACCGTGTCGTCAACCAGGTATCGAGCGACGAAAATGATGCCTCCCCGAATGCGAGAAAAAGACATACCGATCCCTGCACCATGTAGATGCTCTCACACCCGCTCTTGCCAGAATCATTCGAAGGAATCACAAGAATGTAAGTTTGAGTTTCAAATGTACGAAAACTAATGCATCCCTGTTTTCCAATTTGAAAGATCCGACTCTACCGCTTCAAAAACGTAATGTGATTTATCGCATCCCCTGTGCTATGTGCGATAGTTCATATATAGGCTTAACAACACAACAACTTAAACAACGGTTGTCTGGACATCGATCGCTCATAAAACGGTATAACGATTTCAAATCGGCAAGCAGCGAGCCAGAGGCGAGTTCCGTTGATGAGTTTAAAAAGACAGCGTTCACTTGATAGAAAATGATCATAGTTTCGATCTATCAAAAACCAAAAAACTCGAGCATGATAACAGAATCCAAGCACTTCAGATTCTGGAAATGTGCCACATTTTTTGCGACGGCTCAACAATTAATTTCAGGACCGACACAAATAACTTGAATGCAGCATATTCTGGTGTACTGCACTCGCTCTCACATCAAACATAGCCATCACTCACTCTCTCACTGTTGGTGGTTTCGCATCTGTCAAACCTTATTCGTTTCTACTTCCATCTGTTCCGTATTGAGATAATGTATACAACACACACTTTTGGCCTTTTGAAACATTTCATTACTCAGTCTGCTTGGGATGTGCGCGGGGTTCTTCTGTGTAAGTTTTCAGCAAATCGTAGAAAATTACCGTTTAAAATTGAATTTCAAATCAAATCAAATTTACATCAACATTTCCTACCCTATCCTAAGTATCGGTGAAGATGGTCGTGGCCGGCAATAACGATTCTCATACTATTGGTTTACTGAACTCATAAGAGATAAAGTTCATTCCCGATCATTTATCTCACAAGCAAGATGAGTTGAGCTACCTATAGGCAACATGATAATTGTTAGTATGCAATCTACGAATAGCACCGTGCTTCGCAACGCAACGCAACATTGTATATTTGTTCAAAGTAGCAATTCAATTATAGGAAATATGGGAAAGTTGAAATTTAAAAGTGCACTTGATCAAGTACTTCGATATGATTAATCGACGAAACAAAGGATCTAAATACATCAAAGAATGGTATGAGAAAACCGGAAATGATATAATTTTGAATAGGAAAATGGTCGGAAAATAATCCCAGGCAAAAAAATTTTAATATAAAATATAAACTAAATAGAATTGTTTCGCAGATTAGAAGAATTTATAAAAAGTTATGAAAACAGGTTTATGACCTTAAGTTAGCTCAAAACTCATCTGTTCAGATCTTTTCACAACACGATAGATGCGAATAATTGTAACGTTTTTTCCTTTCTCATTGTTAAGAAACGTTCAGGATAGGCCCCTCGTTCACCAGAAGTACTATGACACTATCATACTAACGTCTTGCGTCAAATAGAGAGTAGGTACAACATCGTTACGGGCTGATGGAATGAAGTGAAGGCAAATACGATAGGTAGAACGGCAATACTCACGTGGAGTTACAAAATTGTTGGTTCATTCCACTAAATAATTATAAATCTTTATCTCTTGAGAGCATATCGGAACAGTGACTTATCGGTGTTTATCGAATAACGATTATATTGAATAATTATCATATTCTGCGCAGGTAATTAGTAAAATCAATATTGTACTAGAAAATGTCATTAAAATTTCTAAATCTAAATCTATTTTAAATAATTTAGCAGATTGCTATATTTGGCACTTGTTCGAGAGCCATTATAGTGAATTATAATCAACGGGATAAACTTGTGTAAGAATTATCATTTAACTGGTTAACGACATGTAGTAAAATCATTTATCATAGGTTACCCGAAAACATAACCTGTACAGCCTCAAAGTCAGTCGGGGGAATTTAATCAATAGAGAAACTAATTGTAAGTACGAAATGAAGAATTTATATGAAATCTAATGAAATTTAATAAATTTATAGTTCGAGTCTCGTCGAACGGACTACGGAAATATTTCTACAAACTCGAAAATTACGAGTGATGAGTGCCCCGGGAGCTGACGATAGCGCCATGCATTCCAGCAATGGCGCGATGGCGCAAGAAGCCGTTAATTGCAAAGTCTGCGATCGTCCCGACCATGTCGACAACATGGTTGCCTGTGATAAGTGTAGCACTTGGTGGCACTTCAGTTGTGCAGGCGTCAACGAATCTGTCGCTGATCGGTCTTGGAGGTGCAATGATTGTTCAGCGTTCTGCGAGACGATTGTTTCATCAGTAAGCACAGCCATAAGCGCAGAACTGAGACTAAAGCAGTTGGAAGAGAAAAAGGCTTTGGATGATCTGCACGCACAAAAGGAACGAGAATTCTTAGCTCAGAAACATCTTCTGGCAGCCGAGGTCGAAGCCGAAAAACAAGCTGGTAGTCGAAGAAGCTTCCGAAGTCTCCACAGTCACAAAGATGTGCGCAACTGGATAGATAAGCAAAACATAGTCCTCGAGAAGGTTGTCCAGTCGGTTGCCAATACATCCACACCGGTTACTGCATCGATATCCGTTAGCTCACGCCCCAGTAATATATTTCCTACAATGCCAAAAATAACTGGGAATGTGCCACTTTCAGAACAACCGGTGTACACAATTGCCCCGATACCAGCACATCAACAAGCGATACCTTCAACTGCCCAACAACAGGCACTGCTTCCGCCGATCCTGCAACAGCCAATTCATACGCAACAAGTTCCAGTTTTTCCGGCTCGAAGTCAACATCAGCAACATTCTTCCAATATATTGTATGGGCTATCGAAGCCAATGATTCCGCCTTTGGGGCAGCAACCTGCATCGTCCTTGGCGGAAATTACCACAGGGACATCGCTCGAGATTTCGCCAGAGAATAATCTTCTACCAGACTATTCGCATGGAATCCGAGCTACAACTCAACCTGCCCTGGTGCCAAATAGGTCGTCGCACTATTTGATGAATCAGCAACAATCGATGGCGTGGCCTATATACGGCATCAACATATTCCCACCAAGAACATCATTTCCCGGTCAATTTAGACAATTCACGAAACAGCAGTATGCACCATTTATGACTGGAATCGCAGATGAATATGTGAATATGCGAACCGGAAACCGATTGCCGCCGAATGACCCTCCACAGCCCGGTGTGCCTAATTCACATGGCCCAGCAATCGGGATGCATTCTACAGCACAGCAGGCGATACCAGCACAAAATGCTTCGACACATTATCCGTTACTTCAGCACCCAACTATGGCGTACTTTCCGCCACTGAATTCCATGTGGAATTCGGATGGTGTCATCACCCCGCAACAGTTGGCTGCCCGCCACGTTGTGAGCAAAGAGCTTCCAAAATTTTCCGGAGATCCATTGGAGTGGCCAATGTTCTTAAGCTCTTTTGAGTCAACTACAACCATGTGTGGAATTCAGCCCGACGAAAATCTGGCAAGGTTGCAGAAAAGTCTGGTAGGAAGTGCCCGAGAGAAAGTTCAGAGTATTCTCACTCTGCCTTCTGCGATTCCGGAAATCATCAACACGCTTCGAGATGAATGTGGGCGGCCAGAACAATTAGTCAATTGCTTGCTGTCGAAAATACTCTGCGCTCCCGTCCCAAATGTCAGCAAGTTAGAAACACTAGTCACGTTTGGTAGAGAGGTTAGAAACTTAGTAACATACATCGAGGCTGCAAACCTGCATGCCCACCTCTCGAACCCGATGCTGTTAATGGAACTGGTAGGGAAGCTTCCACCGAGTTTGCAGTTGGACTGGGGTCTCCATAGTCAGCGGATCCCAGAAGTCACATTAAAAGCATTCAGCGACTATGCTTCCTCCATTAAAACCGCTGCTTGTCACGTAAGTCTACCGATAGACTCTGGCAGAGATGATGGCAGCACACGACGGAGCTCGAAGAAAGAAAAAGATGGTTTTTTAAACGCTCACTCAATCGGCGATGAACGTAGGTCAGAACTGGAGGAATCATTCGTAGCTACAGAGCTAATTCGAAACAAAGGGCCGAAGCCATGTCACGCGTACCAGCGTATTGATCATCGTATTCGCAACTGCGACACATTTGTCAAACTCACTCCCGCGGAACGTCTCAAGCTTGTCGAAGAACATAATTTATGCAAATGCTGCCTAACCGGTCATGGCAAGTGGCCGTGCAGAACTAAACATCCATGTGGTATAAATGATTGCAAAGAACTGCATCATAAACTACTGCATGCATCTAAGGCCATATCGTCGGAAGCTCGTGAACCAGGACTGGCGGCGGTTATATCGGCACATTGCACCAACAAGACAACTTCTATTTTTAAAATAATCCCAGTAGTTCTGAGAAACAAAGGCAAATCGGTCACCACCTTTGCGTTCTTAGACGATGGATCTAATTTAACGCTGCTGGAAAACGCTATAGCCAGTAAACTTGGCCTTGATGGAACTGAAACCCCTCTCTGCTTACAATGGACGAGTAATGTAACCAGAAATGAGTATTCGTCAAAGAAAGTACAGCTAACGATTCGGTCAGCCGACAATAAATCAGAATATGTACTGCAAGATGTTCGAACTGTAGACAACTTAGGTTTACCTAAGCAAAATCTAGATTATAAAAAAATATCGCAGAGATTTGCATTTCTACGAGGTCTAGATAGACGGGATACAGAACCAATAGCCATTAAGACACGTTTGGGGTGGACTGTGTTTGGCGGCCGTTGCGAGTCCGACGGACCAGAGAGGTTAATGGTACATGCATGTTCCTGTTCAGCCGATCGTGAACTGAACGACTTGGTGAAGGACTATTTTGCGATGGTGGACATAGGTATCCATGGATTAACAGTACCAGAAACGGCAGAAGATCAACGTGCACGAAAGATTCTACAGCAAACGACAAAACGGACTGAATCTGGCAGATTTGAGACCGGGCTTTTATGGAAAACTGACAAAATCGAGTTTCCGAACAGTTTTCCGATGGCCGAGCGCCGGCTGAAATGCTGAGAGCGTCGATTGCGTGTGGACCCAGAGCTGCAGCATGCATTTTCCGATCAAATCGTAGAGTATCTGGAACGAGGATATGCTCATAAAGCTACTGCGGAAGAACTGCAAGGATCCGATCCCCGGAAGGTTTGGTATTTGCCGTTGGGAGTGGTCCGGAGTCCCCGCAAGCCAACCAAAATTCGCATAGTTTGGGATGCCACCGCAGCGGTCAAGGGGGTGTCGTTGAACTCGATGTTGTTAAAAGGGCCGGACTTATTGAAGCCGCCATTATCTGTGCTATGCCGTTTTCGACAAAAGCAATACGCGATAACAGCCGACATACGGCAAATGTTTCATCAAATCATTGTTCAAAAGGAAGATCGTCAATCACAAAGATTCCTATGGCGGACCGATCCGGAATCTCCCCCAGAAGTATACGTCATGGACGTGGCTACGTTTGGAGCTACCTGCTCGCCATGTTCAACCCAATACATTAAAAATACAAACGCATTAGACTATTCTGAACGGTATCCCGATGCAGCCTTGGCCATTGTGGAGAACACTTACGTGGACGATTACCTTGATAGTAGAGACACAATTGAAGAAGCACTCAATTTGGCGATGGATATTCGTCTAATACACAGTAAGGCTGGCTTCGAGATTCGGAATTGGCAATCAAATTCTGAGCAGATTCTCGCACGGGTTGGGGAAAAGGCTTCCCATGCTACGAAGAGCTTTTTGGCGGAGAAAACGGCAATAGCTGAACGCATACTGGGGATGGTGTGGATTCCAAACGAAGATGTCTTCGCTTTCACCGCACAATTTCGACCTGATTTACAACCTCTGTTGAGTGGCGCAATTATTCCAACGAAGCGACAGGTCTTGCAAGTTGTCATGAGCTTGTTTGATCCTCTCGGCATTGTCTCTACATTTACGGTCCACGGAAAAATACTCATTCAGGACGTGTGGCGATCAGGAGTTGGTTGGGGTGATTCCATTATTAATGAAGATTTTTCAAACTGGCAGCGTTGGGTCAAAAGGACGTCAGAGTTAGACTTGGTGAAAATTCCAAGGTGCTATTTTCCAAACTACAGACAACAAAGCTACGAGACATTGGAATTACACGTATTTGTAGATGCCAGTGAAAAAGCATGTTGCGCTGTTGCATATTTCCGAATTATTGACAGTGAATCGCCAAGGTATGTGTTGGTTGCCTCAAAAACAAAGGTAACGCCATTAAGACCTCAGTCCATCCCTAGAAATGAGCTTAATGCCGCCGTTATTGGTGTACGACTAATGAAGTCAGTTGAGAAAAATCATAGTTTGCCCATTCAAAAGCGATTCATCTGGACTGATTCCATGACTGTTTTGTCGTGGTTGAAAGCGGACCCTCGGAAATATCGCCAATATGTAGCTTTCAGAGTTTCGGAAATACTCGCCGAAACCAAAATTGAAGAATGGCGCTGTGTTCCGACCAGGATGAATATCGCTGACGAAGCAACAAAGTGGGGTGGTGGGCCAAACTTTGATGTCCGAAGCTGTTGGTTCCTGGGACCTGACTTCTTGTATCTACCAGAGACAGAAAGGCCTGTAAGAAAGATAGCACCAGACCCTCCGTCAGAGGAACTACGTGTCGTGCACGTGCATCAATCGATCATCGACTTTTCTCAATTCTCTCGTTTGGAAGATCTCCTGAAAAAACTTGCATATCTGCATCACTTCTGCAATAATTGTCTTTCGAGAGAAAAGATTTCAACAAAAACGCGGACGGTGTTACTAACCCAGCTAGATTACAGCAGAGCGGAGAAAAGTTTGTGGCGGATGGTGCAAGCTGAAGAGTATGCAGCAGAAATCGCAATACTGCAAGCAAATACGTCACTTCCGATATCCCAGCGTAAACGTTTAGATAACTCTAGCCAGCTGAAAAAGCTCTCTCCATTTCTCGATGAAGACGGTATTATTCGTTTGGAAAGCCGAATAGACCCGGATGCCTCTTATTACTGCTTCGATTTCCGCAATCCAGTAATTCTACCCAGAAAAAGTTATGTGACGGAATTACTCATCTTTCGATTCCATCAACGCTACGGACATGCTAATAAGTACACGGTTATAAATGAAATGTTGCAGCGTTACTATGTTCCTAAGCTACGATCAATGGTTGACAAAGTGATCAAACACTGTACCTGGTGCCGTGTCTACCGAGCTAAACCAAGTGAACCAAAAATGGCACCACTACCACAGGCTCGAGTTCATCCATATGTACGTCCGTTTACATTCACTGGGTTGGACTACTTTGGACCAATGGTGGTAAAAAGAGGCAGATCCAATTTGAGACGTTGGGTGGCGCTGTTCACCTGCTTGACTATACGAGCTGTTCATTTGGAGGTGGTTCATTCTTTAACTACGGAGTCATGCAGGTTGGCAATACGACGATTTGTGGCGAGAAGAGGTGCTCCCCAACAGATCTTCAGTGACAACGGCACAAATTTTCGAGGTGCTGCGAAAGAGTTGGCAGATGAGACCAAAAATATCAACCGCTCTATAGCCACGGCAATCACTAATGCTGAAATAGCGTGG
This sequence comes from Topomyia yanbarensis, assembly GCF_030247195.1. NCBI lineage: Eukaryota > Metazoa > Arthropoda > Insecta > Diptera > Culicidae > Topomyia > Topomyia yanbarensis. Next base: position 225,008,104 of record NC_080671.1, on the reverse strand, counting down.
CATTTCAACCCCCCGTCCGCCCCACACATGGGTGGCGTTTGGGAGAGAAAGGTTCGTTCTGTTAAAGAGGCCTTCAAAGTATTGTCAAATCGAGACAAACTAGACGATGAATCACTCGTGACGCTTCTCGCCGAGGCAGAGATTATGGTCAACTCCCATCCTCTTACATTTGTACCGTTAGAAACACCAGAACAAAAGGTTCTAACTCCAAATGACTTCCTTCTTATGAGCTCAAGTGAAGCAAATAACTCAGAACGCATTCCAGTTCATGAGGAAGTATCACTACGAACAAACTGGAAGTTGATGCAACATTTACTCGACCAATTTTGGAAGCGCTGGATTCAAGCTTATCTCCCTACGATAGCAAGAAGAACTAAATGGTTTGCCGAGGTTTGGCCGTTGCAAGATGACGATCTCATAGTCGTAGTCGACGAATCCGTGCGGAATGGGTGGCTTCGAGGTCGCGTGATCAAGACTTACCCAAGTCCGGACGGCCAGATGCGCAAGGTTGACGTCCAAACAAACAATGGGATATTGCAACGACCAGCGATCAAGGTGGCTCTCCTGGACGTACTAGATGTTAGGAAGACCAATTAAGCTTAGGTATTACGGGTCGGGGTGTTAAGAAACGTTCAGGATAGGCCCCTCGTTCACCAGAAGTACTATGACACTATCATACTACCGTCTTGCGTCAAATAGAGAGTAGGTACAACATCGTTACGGGCTGATGGAATGAAGTGAAGGCGAATACGATAGGTAGAACGGCAATACTTACGTGGAGTTACAAAATTGTTGGTTCATTCCACTAAATAATTATAAATCTTTATCTCTTGAGAGCATATCGGAATAGTGACTTATCGGTGTTTATCGAATAACGATTATATTGAATAATTATGATATTCTGCGCAGGTAATTAGTAAAATCAATATTGTACTAGAAAATGTCATCAAAGTTTCTAAATCTAAATCTATTTTAAATAGTTTAGCAGATTGCTATATTTGGCACTAGTTCGAGAGCCGTTACAGTGAATTATAATCAACGGGATAAACTTGTAGTAAGAATTATTTTCATTTACCTGGTTAACGACATGTAGTAAAATCATTTATCATAGGTTACCCGAAAACATAACCTGTACAGCCTCAAAGTCAGTCGGGGGAATTTAATCAATAGAGAAACTAATTGTAAGTACGAAATGAAGAATTTATATGAAATCTAATGAAATTTAAAAAATTTATAGTTCGAGTCTAACTTTTCGAGCCGACTTTCTAACCGAGGCCCGGAAGGCAGAGTGTCATATACCATTCGACTCAGTTCGTCGAGACCGGAAAATGTCTGTGTGTGTATGTATGTGTGTATGTATGTATATGTATGTAGACATGTCCACATCGGTTTCTCACAGATGGCTGAACCGATTTTCACAAACACAAACGCAAATGAAAGGTACAACGTTCCCATCGGCTGCTATTGAATTTTATTTTGATCCGACATTTGCTTCCGGAGATACGAGTTGAAGAGTACGTTTACAAAGAAAATCTTGTTACAATTTGTCCACATCAGTTTCACGGCATTTTCTGAACCGATTATCACAAACTTAGTATTAGATTCCGTTTTTGGCAACATCATTTTTTATTTCAGTTGCCAAAACTGGAACCGTGCCAAAAATGGAACCCTATTTTTAATTTTTACATTTCTTATAAAAGAAATGTATAGAATTCGCTCAAACTTTCAAGATTTTTTCCGAGGCCGAGTCTTATATACCAATCGACTCAGCTCGACGATTTGGGACAATGTCTGTGTGTGTATGTAACGGTCAAATTCTCATTCGAGTTTCTCAGCAATGGCTGAACCGATCTTATCCAAACCAATTTTAAATGAAAGAACCAAAAAACAGTAAGAACGCTATTAATTTGTTTTTGATTCTGATGTTTAGTTTCCAAGATATGAATGTTTGAATGCGTAAAAATGGAGTTTTTTGCAGTTTTTTTTGAATTATCTGTCGAAATTGACAATTTAGATTAACAATTTCTATGTTTTTAGATAGCTTTAACGAATACCTTTCGAACAAGCTATAGAATGTTGAAATCGGACTATTATCAAAAGAGATATTTAACATTAAATGCGGACGAAAGATTTTTATCATTTCCCATTGCCAGAAATATGACCAAAAACATGTAATCTATTATTAAAGCCAGAACGGCTTATTTCAGGTCAATAGTATCTTCGGAGAATTTAATGGAGGCAATATGCCCTTTCTTTTGGTATTGTGCTTTTGCTGATCAATCCCCCTATGAGTGAGATATTTTCACAGATATTTCATTTCATTTATTTTATATTTTCTTGGAAGTGATTATATCGAAATGTTGCCTTCAGCAAATTTGTAGCTCTTACTTTTGCGAATAACTTTACTGAAGACTTCAAATATCTATTTTGAATACTTTAAAAGTTATGGCTTGTTGTTTGTGGATTACTCTTTGTCGCCTATTTATTGTTCAATTTAGTAATAATCCATTGAAATTAGCCAAACATTATTTCGATAAAACGAATTTTGTATTTCATTTTTCTATTTACAACCGCTAGAAATAATCACCGAACACTTCCAAGTTGTCTGGAAGGAACTTGATAACTTATCAGTGCAAAAATGTTCATTTGTGCGAACCTTCTGACTACAATTTTTCTAATTTATAACCATCGGATCGATCTGAAACATATCGGAAAATGAAAAGCGAAATAAATAACTCCAAGCAACGGCGTAGCCCAGAGAAGGTTTTGGGGTTTAATACCATACAAACCGAATTTTTGACTACGGCGCTGACTTCAAGTAAGTAGAAACAAAGTCGTTCTACACTCGTTCACAAGAAACTTCTTCGAATGCTGAATATCTATTTTAATATATTGAAACTCCGATTTTATCAGCCAAATATGAACATATGTTTGATGGGCTCTAGCAGACGAACAAGACTGAGTTCGAGTAAATCCTTACTTGTGCATGTTTTCCTTATCATGAAGATGGAAATATGCACAAATAAAAAGTTCATCATAATCAGAAATAGTTATCAGGATAGGCCCATCAAGGGACGGGAAGAATATTTTAACAGCTTCAGTTTATTATAAAGAAAAAAATTGCCCGATTTAGTCAATGTCCCCATTTTGTCAGCCTAGAATACACCATGAGATTGATAAAAATGGGTCTTTATTGTATGTATTATTCACTGTGTTTCACATTAATAGGTACATTTCATTTTTGGGGATTTTTTTATTGCATCGAACTACAGCAATTTTTAGGTAGCTTTCAAGGGGTTATTTTATAGACTTCTTCCAAAATTTGGCGAACCTATTCCAATTCGTATACCAATTAATTGGTATACTTGAAGGTTTATATGTTGCAGATAGAAAAAATACTGAAATTTTCAGCTTTTGTCCTACATAATATTACGAAAGCTTATTAAACAATTTTTCCTAATAAGTTTGTGAAAATTATAAACTATTTGAAATTTTTTAATAGTTTAATTTTTTATTAAACCGTGATTTTTTAATAAATAGTGACCATCGCTTCACAACGTAGTCTATTTTTCATAGCTTGCGGTGAGCACGATCTCTCGAATTGCTGAGCTGAAAATTATGGAATAGAAATTAATTTTTAGTATTCTGTACAGATTTTACTCGCCGCGCAGATAGCTCTGAATTAGACCCGCTGGTGCCCTAAGACGATTTCGCTAGATTTTCAGAGCACTGTGCACCCAGTGCATTAACGCAAATGACGGAAGGTTATCGAAAAGTTTCGTGAAAATGAAAATTCCAGTGATGATGATTTTCCCAAACGGTTCGTTTTCGAGAGGTTTTTATTTGTCCTTTGGCATTATCGATAATAATTCAAATCAAGGATACTATTGGGAAGTCACCTTTAGAAAAAGTCGATGTCGAAGTAAAATTTGGAACTATGCAACTATGCATTTCAACGCTTTTTGTGAAAAGAGCGATAACTACAAATGTAAACATAAGGCTTTTTTCGTACATGCGAATGAGGGCTATGAAACGCAAAAAAATAACCTAAAAATTTTGATTCTACGATATTGCTTTCTTAAACTACAGCAACAAATACAACGGGCGAAACAGTATTTTTGTTTGTTTATTTAAAGTTTCGCCCTCCACGCTCCATGCAAACAAACGGTGCGATACTTTTTTTTGCTAGCAGTTTAGAAGCGAAACTGTTATTTTCGTATTTTTTAGGATTATCAAGCTGATACCAGCTGTAAATAGTAACAATGATCGCTATTGAAAAAACACGGACGAAATCGGTGGTGTAGAACGGTAGTTATTGTAAAAAAACGTAAGGGCGATACTTCAATGCTGATAGGTGGGACCGAAAAAGTAAACAATCGCCGAAGGGGCGATACTATCATTTTGTCAATTTCAATAGCAAAAACAAATTTTAATTTAATAATTTCAAATACTTTATGAAGTTTTGGGTTTCGATCACTGAATGCAATCTACGATGTAAAACACACAATAGCTCTTAAATAGGAAATAAAACCAAGTCTGGAAATATTCACTGTTGATTTTCTTTGAATGGTATTACTGCTAGTATCGCCCTTTTCAAGAAAAAGCGTCGATTTCTTAGTTCTCAGTCGCGTTGGAAATTTGAGTAAAGTATAAACTTCAAATCGATTCAAAAAAAAAGTTCGATTTTTTTGGCTCAGTACAATATATAACCCCTTTAGGAAAATTCAGTTTTCCCACTACAATTTAGATATTTTATTAACAGAGCATTCAATAATTCGTTGGTATGTCTATTTTATGGGCCATTTCTTCGCTTTGATTTGGTTTGAGATTTCTAGCACTGATGTTGTCCTATGCTGATTTGAGCGATTCTCTGAGTCCTGCCACTATTCCATGTAGTATGTGTTATCAAAAACATCGCTAAGCATCAAGTTCTAAATGTTCTCAAACGATATAATATCCGAAAAGAGTGATAAGAGTTATAAGAAATGTCTCATCACACTGTTAGGTGGATTAAAAGCGTTTTTTTTTCAATTTGCTATTTCGAAAATGTTAAAAGGATACTTAATTATATAAAAAAATGGAAATTAAACGAATTGATTGAAAAAAAATCAACAAATTCAATTTTATTTTAATGATTTATGTTTTATCAAATTCAGCCGTACAATTTTCACTTCCTCGTACATTTCTCCAGTGCAATGCTTCTAATTTTACGAAGGTGTAAAATATCGTTTAAATCGAAATCGTTTCTTCTGCCCACTGAACAGCAAAACTCAAACAATTTACTGCATGATGGTCTTGATTTAGCTCATGGGGTTCCTTGTGGTCGATTACTTCTTGCGATATAGTGTCCGGTAGAATCAAATCTTCGTCGTCTTCCTCTTCGTATACACACTCATTTGGAATTTCTTCGTTATTAACCAAAGCCAAAATGTCCGCATCGGAATAGTCATCGACACACCGATCTTCATCTGGACAGTCTGATACTTCCTTCGGCTGGATTTTGGCTTGTTTAAAGAGTATTGATAGTGGAACATCATCATCGTGCAGAAGCTTCGAACCCACAACTACACCAATATTATTCCAAGCCTGTCGTAGTACTGATTGCGATACGTCCATCCATGCTTCTTGAAGCCAAAATGCAACATTCTTTAAGTTAATAGATTTTAAACGATTTATAGCATCCATAGACGAGAAAGTTACCTCATAGTGTAACTTTTCTCTGTATTTAAGCTTAATAGTTTGTATGATATGTTGATCCATAGGTTGCAGTATAGGTGTCACGTTTGGTGGGAGAAAGATCACGCTTATTTGTCCATCGTCAGAGATGAGCTCATTTTCGAAATGATGTGCTGTGCAGTTATCCAAAAGTAGCAAGGCCTTTGGTTGAATTCCAACATTTGCTGAATACTCCCGAACTCTTGTAACAAAAGTGTTATAAAACCATGACTTAAAAATATTTCGCGTCATCCACGCGTTCTTTGAGAAATCATATTGCAGAGGAAGTTTGATATTTTTAAATGCCCTTGGATTTTTTGACTTTCCAATCATAAGCATAGGCAACTTATGAGATCCAGAGGCATTCGCACAAGGCATAAACGTAACCCTATCTTTGACTACCTTATGCCCTGGTGCTGATGGTTCGCTACTATGCACCAATGAATAGTTTGGCATCATTTTGTAAAAAAGTCCAGACTCATCGGCATTATAAACTTGATCGATAGACAACTCTCGTTCATTGGCAAGTTCGAAAAATTGTTGTTTAAATGGTTCGACACTGTTTCCGTCACTTGAAAGTTTCTCACCGGATATTTTCAACTTTCGGATGCCGTAGCGCTTTTTAAAATTATGGATCCACTTTTTGCTGAATTTAAAATCGCTCGAAATTTGAAGTTCGATAGCAAATGTCCGTGCTTGTAGCACTATTAGGTTTGTAGTGACTATTTCTTTTTTATCGCGCATTTTCAAGAACCAATAAAAAAGAGCCAGTTCCAGCCTTTTATATTTGCCAAATGAGACGTATTTTTTCATGGAATTTATTTCTCCTATTGCAGACGATTTACGCAGGATTGCCTCTTCATGAACCTCTATCTTCCTGATGGTTGCTCTGTCCACTTCAAATTCTATGGCCAGTTCTGACTTGTTGCACTTCCGTTCCTTCAGTCGTTGTCAAATTTCGGTTTTCTGTTTTAAAGTGAGACTTCGTCGTTTCTTTTTACCTGGAAAATAATCCTTAGTCGCCATGTTCTGCAAAAACTATTTGAATTGCATTACCCCATCATTATCGAACAAAACCACTAAATTACCTCAATGAGAATCTCGTTCACTCTCACTTTGAACCTAGTACACTGCTCTAAATTAATTGGTCGAGGAATTTTTACTGGCTACCTTATTAACTAAGAGTTAATGAAAAAAGCGATTGACAAGTGCTCACTCGGCTCGGCACACAACTCGTGTCCAACATAGAATGAATGTTGTAAGATAATCTCCATAAGGTAAAATTCTCGTTTGGGGCTAGTTTAAGCGGGCATACAGGAGAAGTATTGTTGCCGATAGGTATACTGCTCATGATCGCATATTTGTCCCGTTTTCTATGGGATTTCCTATCTTTATTGGACTGATTTGCGATGATAGGCAGTATAGTTTTATAAACACAATTATATTTATCAAACAAAACACTGTATTTAACTTGAAATGTTCTTGTTTCAATATTCAATGAGTGTAATTGAACAATATTCAAAATAATTTCCGGTAAACTATGAAAAAGTAAGTGTTTTGTTTGACTCCGTATGAGCTTATTTTGTAACATGGCCGAAGCCACTCATAGTCATAGTAAATATTCTAGTTGCTAGAAAATTTTCATAGGTCGTAAATAACAACGAGAGATCTTCTTTGTTTACTCTCTGTTTTGTTCAACATTCACCTGCATAATGTTGTTGTAAAACCGCCGGCTTTCGATATGTATTGTAGAACTGGTGCATAATTTTATAGTGATGTCGTATTAATCGAAAGAGAAAGTAAGCAATGAGAGGTTCGCAATGTTACTAAGGTCCAATGTCTCCAGTGATAGTCATTCTATGTTGTGTTGCGCGTGTTCTCTGCACAAAAAATGTAGAATATGATATGAATGACAAAATTCTCTAGAACCCCAACGTTTCGTATCATGACAAAGATCACAAAGGTTCCGTTCGATTTCTAATATTTTTCACATTAGAAAAACTGCAAAATATGTATGATTTGTGACACAGAACAGAATGGTTATTAAGAATACAGTTTTTTGGACAAAATGTCCCAAAACTCCAACTTCCTTTATTATTCGAAAATATTTCCGTTGAAATGCTAAGAATGTTTCCTAAAAAATGGTATTAAGTGTAATTTTGCTAGTGCTAGTTCAAAAGTTATAGGATTTAAGGACATGCTGAATAGAGCCACAAGGTGGCAGCTAAAATGGCTGCCGTCGTTTCTGCTTCTTCTTTTTATTTCATCGTCAAAATCAAAACATTGCATTGGCGCGCAAGACAAAATCTTTTGTAACTTGAATGTCTTATCTCAGATTGCTTAGAAATTGTATCACTGTATGTAAGCACGCTAGCACAAGCTGATGAATAGATTCTCTTCGCCGAATTTTGATTCGTTTGGGAAATTTGTACCCTTTCCATTTTTCAAAACAAATGAAACACGTGGTGCAACGATCAGTCAGCTGATTGCTGAACGCTTGTGTGCGTGCCGTCTCATATGGGTATAGCACTTTCTAGCCGCACACAGATGCTGAACGTAACCCGAACATAGCCGAACATAACCGAACCTTTGTTGTGATTTTCGCATCGCTTCACCTCAACATATTTTTTCCCATAGTGACAATGTCATGCGAAGTAGACGGGGATCAAAAATTGTCCAAATAATGTGTAGAGGGGCCTTTGAGATTCCAAAAATGAGTGTTTTTTTGCAATGCCCTACTTAATATAAGTGTTGCCAAAAACGGAACCCATTTATTGCCAAAATTGGAGTGTGCCAAAAAGGGAGCATACCAAAAACGGAACGTGCCAAAAACGGAATCCTACTGTACAACATTTTCATCAGCTGCTATTGAATTTTGTGTGGGTTTGACTTCTAGTTCCGGAATTACAGGATGATGAGTACAATCACGCAGAAAATCCCGATTTCAGCGAATACTGCGATGAATGTATGAACAGAGGTGGGTAAGAAACCCAACCGGTACGCACATTACCTGGTACGGTTGTCAAAATCTCAGCACGTGTAAACGAGTGATGCACATCGTATTCGGTTTTGATTTCGTTCACACGGTAAACGAAGTCAAAACCTCCACCGAGTCTCAAACCGAGTCACTCAGCACCGTTTACATGTGTGCTCGAGTTTCTACTTGTGTTGATGTATTCTTAGCAGCGGTTTCGGTTCAGCTTTAGAAAACCAAACGTGGTTTTTTCTATACACGGCGCTGCGGTTAAAAGAAGAAGCAGTAAATTTGTGTGCAATGCTGCCGAATAGACAACTGAATTGAGTTCAATTAGTTGTTGAGAGTCGATGGGGCAATATCAAAATGGCTGGTTCTGAGCAGTTGTTAACAGTTCAACAATTGATGTTTGTTTCAATGCTGAAAACCAAGATGGCGTACACCAAACTAAAAACCGAAAATGCGAATAATCGCATTAAACCGAGAAATGTAGATATATTTGATTCCGAAAAATTGTCTCGAGCATATAAATTGATGTTAATGTCAAAACGTTTAAATTTAAAATAATGAAAACAATGAAATCAGCGAAGTCAATGAAATAACAAAAACAATAAAATCCATTAAATTAATGAAATCAACAACTTCACATTCATTCAAAGATGCCTGTTGTATTTATATCGCCAATAGTCGTATCAATGAGATCTAATCAATGTCTGGTTGTGCTGGTTAGGCGATTCTCGAATAATCTCGAGCACATAGTCACATTACGTGTACATATATCCTTATTATTACTGTATGGCGCATCGTATTGATACATATATCCTTGCGCAGAGCAGCGATGCCACATGTTTTTTTTGAAATGTCTGTAGAAGAATAACTAAAATGTCTGTAAAAGTTTGTAGATGGTTGTGTAAATCCTAGTTACACTCAAATTTTACTTTAAAAATAGATTGAAAGTAGAATTCTATTGTGAAGGAATCACTCGTATTTGAAAACAGTTCTTCTAGTGCAATTTTACTAAACACTATTACCCTTTTAATCCTCTAGTTCCCAACACCGCCTCTAGGCGGTCTCTATAAAAATCAAAATAAAATACTAAAACATGATTGAATGTTGTCAATCATACGCACTAACATTTCTTCCCAACGCTCACACCTTTCAAATTTTAACTATTTTTTGAAATTTCAAAACTAAAAAAAAATATTTTTGAGTAGCCTGTTACTAGCATTTCACTGTTGATGTGAATTGGTTTAGTGGAATAGTTCGGAAGTTTAGGTTTTTGCCTTTCTCATATAGAAAGGTTATGCAATCACTCTGAAAAACGTCAACCCAATCCCGGCCCGGAGGGCCGAGTGTCATATCCCATTCGACTCAGTTCGTCGAGATCGGAAAAAGTCTGTATGTGTGTGTGTATGTATGTGCGTATGTGTCAAATAATGTCACTCATTTTTCTCAGAGATGGCTGGACCGATTTGCCCAAACTTAGTCTCAAATGAAAGGTGCAACCTTCCCATCGGCTGCTATTGAATTTTGGATCGATCGGAATTCTGGTTCCGGAATTACGGGTTTCAGAGTGCGGCCACACAGAAATTTCTCATATAAACTATAGGAAAAATTAAAATTTTTATTTTTGATGCTAAATGTGTTCAAGGTGCATGAAACGTCGAGATTTGATGCAAACTCGAAAAAAAATTTGACGACGATTCACTTTTTTGAATTTTGGCACATTTTTGCCTTTCTTATATAGAAAGGTTATGCAATCACTCTGAAAAACGTCATATCCCATTCGACTCAGTTCGTCGAGATCGGAAAAGGTCTGTATGTGTGTGTGTATGTGTGTATGTATGTGTGTATGTGTGTGTATGTGTGTATGTGTGTGTGTATGTGCGTATGTGTCAAATAATGTCACTCATTTTTCTCATAGATGGCTGGACCGATTTGCCCAAACTTAGTCTCAAATGAAAGGTGCAACCTTCTCATCGGCTGCTATTGAATTTTGGATCGATCGGAATTCTGGTTCCGGAATTACGGGTTTCAGAGTGCGGCCACACAGAAATTTCTCATATAAACTATAGGAAAAATTAAATTTTTGATGCTAAATGTGTTCAAGGTGCATGAAACGTCGAGATTTGTTGCAAACTCAAAAAAAAAAAAAATTGACGGCGATTCACTTTTTTGGATTTTGGCACATTTTTGTCTTTCTCATATAGAAAGGTTATGCAATCACTCTGATAAACGTCAACCCAATCCCGGCCCGGAGGGCCGAGTGTCATATCCCATTCGACTCAGTTCGTCGAGATCGGAAAAAGTCTGTATGTGTGTGTGTATTTTTTTTTTACAATGGAGAAGACCTTTATGTCCTAGCCCAGTACACGTGCTATTGGTAGGGTCCAATCTACCACACGGGGTGCACTGGGGGCGTGTCGGACTCGAATGGTGACTCTTTCATTAATACCGACTAAACTCCGTTGGGCTCCGCCATCTATCCCCAGGAACTACCTTTCGGCATTACTTCTGGGGGGATGGCCGTACTTAGCGTACGCTCTCACTCGTGCCTTACATTCGCGCACACTCGCTCCCATCTCGGCATGGGTAGACCATACCTCCGTATATCATCCGCCAATTCACTCACTCTAACTCCTCGCTTGCTGCTCGCCGCTCCATGCTCTCTGGAGCCGGCAGGCAATCTGAGTGGTAGCAGTCGAAACTGCGTTCCACTTCTCTACCGCTTGGCACATCCCCTGTACAAGGGTATCAGGGGTTGTGTCCAAGCCGCAGACGCCTAGCATAGCGCCTCTTTCGACGTCGAAGCGGGGACATACGAATAGTATGTGCTCCGCAGTTTCGTCGACACCTGGGCAGTCTGGGCAGACTGGGGCCTCAGCGTACCCAAACCTGTGGAGGTACTGTCGGAAACAGCCATGGCCTGACAGGAATTGTGTCAGATGGAAGTGAACTTCCCCATGGCGTCTTCCCATGGCCCCAAGAATCTTCAGACTCCGCTTAGAAGTTATCACAACTTCTCCCGCTTGGATAACTGCTTGTTGTACCGACTTGCGGTTATTGACAACAACCACCTCCGTCTTGTGGTGGGCGAGCTCTAGGCCTCTCGCGCTCATCCATTCCGCCACTATGCTTATCGCGTGTGCCGCCGTTAGTTCTACCTCGGAGATTGACTCCCCGTAGACCGCCAGGGTGACATCATCGGCGAAACCGACGATTTTCACACCCGGAGGGAACTTTAGTCTCAGAACCCCGTCATACATAAGGTTCCATAGTACCGGGCCCGGTGTAACGAGAGCGCGATGGCAGGCCAAGCCGGTGTAACGAGAGCGCGATGGCATCCCAGCTTGCGCTGTTGAATGCGTTCTTCACGTCAAGTGTCACTAACGCACAATATCGAATTCCCCGCCTCTTCCGTTGGATCGCTATCTCGGCAGTCCTTACCACTGAGTTGATAGCGTCCACCGTGGACTTTCCCTTTCGAAAACCGAACTGATTACTTGACAGGCCCTCCGTACCTTCTGCGTATGGAGTTAGCCTGTTGAGGATAATCCTCTCAAGCAATTTGCCCGTCGTGTCTATCAGACAGATTGGTTTGTACGCCGATGGGTCGCCAGGCGGCTTCCCGGCCTTCGGCAACAGTACCAGCTTCTGCCTTTTCCATCTATCCGGAAAACGGCACTCGTCAAGGCATCTCTGCATAGCCAACCTGAACATGTTCGGGTTCGCCATGATTGTCTTGAGAGCGCTGTTTGGAACTCCATCAGGCCCTGGAGCTTTATTCACCGCTAGAGAATTAGCAACTGCAAGTAGCTCTTCGTTCGTCACCGGGGCCACCATGTCGTCCGTACCCACCGCGCCTTGCGGCGCTGGGGGCCAGGGACTTATGGTTCGGGACGGGAAGAATACTTCGATAATTCTCACCAACCGTTCTGGCGACCGTTCAGGAGGTGAGGAGCCCCCTTTGGTCTTTGCCATCACGATCCTGTAGGCATCGCCCCACGGATTCACGTTGGCCTCCTCGCACAATTTGTCAAAACACGCTCTTTTGCTGCGCTTGATGGCCTTGTTAAGGGCCGATTTCGCAGCACGAAACACTTCACGTCGTTCCACTCTAACCTCCTCAGTGCGGGCTCGCTGCATCCTACGTCTAGCTTGTAGGCAAGCTGACCGTAGGGCTACGATCTCTGCACTCCACCAATATACCGAGCGTCTGCCATTTCTTGGCAGGGTCTTCCTCGGCATAGTGGCGTCGCACACGTGATAGAGCAGCTACCAGCGCATCCCCGCTTAGACTGTCGGTGTTGGCCTCCAGTCCCAGGGCCGCGGTGAAAACTTCGCTGTCGAAGTGATTGGTCTTCCACCCGCGTACCTGACAGGGATTACCCACCCTAGAATGCTGCACACCAAAGTTGATCCTGAAGCGTATTGCTAGGTGATCACTATGGGTGTAGCCTTCGTCTACCCTCCAGTCCATGTCTGGGACCAAACTTGGACTGGCAAACGTTACGTCAATCCACGACTCGACCCCATTCCTACGGAATGTGCTAGCGGAACCATCATTGACTAGCACTGCGTCGAGTTTCGCAAGCGCCTCCAGAAGCGCTTGGCCCCTACCATTTGTATAGCGGCTGCCCCACTCCACTGCCCTAGCGTTGAAGTCACCCGCTATGACAAACGGCTTTCGTCCCACCATGTCAGACGAAAGCCTATCGATCATCTGGTTGAACTGTTCTATTTGCCACATAGGTGGGGCATAGCAGCTACAATAGAACACACCATTGATCTTGGCAATCGCGACACCCTCCGCAGAGGACTGTACTACCTCCTGAACCGGGAACCGACCCGTTGCACAGATAGCCGCCATTCTAGACCCGTCCGCCACCCAGTTGCCGTTGTCGGCAGGGACGTTGTACGGGTCGGATAGAAGGGTGACATCTGTCCCCGACTCCAATACCGACTGCCACAGCAACTGCTGAGCAGGTGCGCAGTGGTTAAGATTCAGCTGTGTGACGATTGCCATTGCTTCCTCTTTCCCGCCTCCCCGAAGGGACAAGCAGGTCCGCCCATAACATGGTTGCGGCCCTGCTTCTTGCTAGCGCAGATGAGACACTTGGGTGCCCTCTCGCATTTCAGCGCCTTGTGTCCCTCCTCGCCGCAGCGACGACACAACTTGCTCCTGTCTGGGCCCTCACAGTCGTATGACTTGTGGCCTGGCTCAAGACATTTAAAACACCGGTCCACTGAAGGCGGCTGGGGTATGCTAACTGGGCATACTGACCATCCGATCTTCAACTTCCCTTTGTCAGTTACTTTTTTGGCTTCCGCGGCCGGTAACTTGAAGTAAGCTACCTGCGTGCCAAGCAACCGCTCCCTGATACGAACAGAGTTCTGATCGATCTCGACGCCGCACTGCTGCTTAACGGCCGAGACGACGTCCTCTGCGTTTGTGATCTCGTCCAGTTGTTTACACTGGAGAGTCACTTCCGCTCCCAACGACCTCACCTGAGCGCCGTTTCCCAAGACCTCTTGGGCCAACCTCCTATACATTGCTCCATTGGATTGTGCACCACGCTTCAGCACCAAGATCATTTCGCCATCTTTGGTGCGTCTGACGCTTCGCACATCCTGTCCTAAATTCGAGAGGCTTTCGGCCGCCCGCATCAATTTTAGGACCTCCGATGTGTGTGTATGTGTGTATGTGTGTGTGTATGTATGTGCGTATGTGTCAAATAATGTCACTCATTTTTCTCAGAGATGGCTGGACCGATTTGCCCAAACTTAGTCTCAAATGAAAGGTGCAACCTTCTCATCGGCTGCTATTGAATTTTGGATCGATCGGAATTCTGGTTCCGGAATTACGGGTTTCAGAGTGCGGCCACACAGAAATTTCTCATATAAACTATAGGAAAAATTAAAAATTTTTATTTTTGATGCTAAATGTGTTCAAGGTGCATGAAACGTCGAGATTTGATGCAAACTCGAAAAAAAATTGACGACGATTCACTTTTTTGGATTTTGACACATTTTTGCCTTTCTCATATAGAAAGGTTATGCAATCACTCTGAAAAACGTCAACCCAATTTTTTTTCGACTCGCATAAGGTTTTTGGATATTAACAGGGGCATAGTTGATGGTTTACGGAGAGGGGTTACACCCCCCCCCTTTACTGTTCATTCCCCTCCTTCAAAAATCGCCTTAAATCAGCCCTCAGACCACCACCCCATCCAGCCCTCATACCCCTCCCTTTCAACCCCATCATCTTTAAACCACCACTATATCACAAAGCATACCAATTTAAGCTGGGGAGTCGTTCGTTCATGGGACTTTCGTCCTCCTCACATACCCACCCCCGCATGACAAAATGAGTTAGCAAGCAGATAACATTGATCTAATGCTGGTTAGGCTAATGGAGTATGATATTTTTTGTTTCAAGTGTTTCACCGTCGACACGTAGCTCATCAAGTTCGTGGCTGGCATGCCATTGTGTATAAGTGCAAAGTGTACTAAGAATGTAATGGACATTTCCACAATTATGTTGAACATAAAAAGCCTCCGTGCCATAGTTTAGAGAAATGAGAAAGGCACAATTGCACCGCTAGGTGGATTAAAACAGGTTTTTTGGTAAAATACTTTGCCCGCCTAGAGGCGGTGTTGGGCACCTGAGCGAAAAATTTTTCAGTCTTTAGTGATTACTTATAGTACCGAAACGAGCATTATGTGCAATTTTAGCTGAAAAGAAGTATGTTTTAAAAGCTTTGGGTGAATGTTGCTGTTAGAATGTGGATATTCTTATCATTTAATAACATTTAGGAGAGCCTGGGGCTAGTTGGTGGAATCTTTTTTTCTCCTTTTGTAATAGACATATGGCGCTGTCTCTAATTCTGCACTTCAAGTTCTGTTTAATCCATTCTCCAATATGTTGCATTAAATTATGTTTCGTACACGTTGTAAGTGATATTGAGTTTTCGAGCATATCAGAGTGAAAAGCCTACTTTAGTGGTATTAGGAAGGGTGCCTCACCATTTGACTCGGAATACAATTGATGCAATGCGTATGAATTGGCACCAATATCTTTGCTTTCTTCTTATGAACTACTAGCTGTAACCCGGTGCGCTTCGCTACACCCATCAGGACTAAACGAAATATTTTAAAAATTCTAAAAATACTAAATATTTTTGTTCGCGGATAGACAATGTTCTTAGTTTGACCGCCTGGAGCACAATTAAATTAATTGCTCTGTTTTCCTATACACAATCGTTTGAAATCCATTGATATCATTCGAATTCGAGGTACATCTGCTCCTTTATATTTTCTAGCTACAATGGTCGCTTAAATGAAATTTTTCGACCAAAGCACAGTTGTGGTGGGTCGATATTGTGCAGTAACTAATATAATAGGCACACAAAGTTTCAATTGCAACACATGCGGTGCACAGTGTTGCAAAACGACGTTTTCACGATCAAAATTTAATAACTCCTGATCCATTGGTTTTGGAGAATGGATTTTTTCGAAGAATTTTCTGGATATAAATAGATGCATGTTTTGATATAATAAATTGAGTGAAATCCCCTAAAAGTGAGATAGAAAATTTATTTCCCCAAATAATTCAGCTAGAATCTCACTGTCTTCAGTAAAGTTCTAGAAAATATTATTGTGAAAATCTTTACTGAAGATACTAAAGCTCTATATAGTAACAGTAGCGAGATATGTAGGTTTGCTTGGGATAGACCCCTTCAAAACAGTTTTCGAATATAAATTTTTGCGATTACTTTTTATTATTAAAAGTGTCTTCTACAAAGTTGTTAAAAGTGATAAAATACACATTTTTACAACAACGATGAATCTGTAGCTCTCGAAACAACAAAGTTATTGTCAATTTTCGAATATTTTTTTTATCAATTTACACTTTAAGCAACTTCCTTAATCGCAAAAATTCGTAGAAAGAACTTTATTTTTTCGATTAAATATAAAAACCTTCGTCTGACGGAGACTGCTGGGTTGGTAACGTATAAAACCAATACTCCTGAAAGCATGGTGGATCGATTGAATTAAATAATTCAACACGATAATCCATAGAATTATATGCGTAACAGAATTACCATCGATTTTATTTTTAATGGAGTAGTGTATGAAATTGAAGTCAATTTACGCAATCGATTAATTCAAATCGAATTTTGTAACATAATACAGATTGTATTATGTTACAAAATCATGTGGAAATGTGGTACAAATTATTGTTGCATCGATTAACATTTTCCCAACCCATATATCTAACTTTTTTGGCGAATTAACCTGCGAAGGTGACTATAAGAATCATTCAATAAAAGTATGCACATATAGCGAAAAGTTCTGTTTTCGAAACATATTTCCAATGATACGAAGACATAACGGAGTGTTGGTGGACGTGGGTAAAGTTAATTCATAAAAAATGGTGCATTTAAAAAAATATTTTGGCGATACAGAGAGTGTTAGTATATTCATTCACTTTTCATATATTTACTGCACAATTGAACAGTATTTCTTCAAATATCATAGCAGAATACTAAAAATTGAGCCAGTGACAGAAAATCTCTGGAGGTATCTCGTTTAAAACTTTGCTTTGTAGTGTAAATCATAAATCAAGATATATTGGACCAATCGTTTTCAAGGTTTGTACAGTTCTTCTACATATTCCCAGGTATTGATCGAAGCTTTTATTTTTTTCTTAATATTTGAATTTTTTTATAGCATTCTTCAGCTAAAAATGCAACTTTCGCTAAAAAAATCATGAAACTTATTTTTGTGAAACAAAGTTATGATCTTTAACGATGTTATGATATGAAGGAGAACTGTGCAAAATTTCAAACAATTTGGTTCAGTAGATTTAAAGTTATTCTGTACATCGCATTTATTCGAGGTGTCTTCTGAAGATTTTCAGTATTTTGCGGTGAACATTAAGGAAAATATTGCTTAAATGCTGCATTATTGTCTGAATAGACTAACACTCTCGGTATCGCCAATTTTTTTAAGCGCGATATTTTTTCAACAATAATCCTACCCCCTTAAGCAAGAACTGATTTCATCGGTAGGTGTCGACTAACGGATAAAATTTGAAGATCGCGGACCATGCCACCAAATATTCGATTAGTTCCTTTTATGGGTCATCGTGAATTCGTCCTATATAACAGTGTTGCATTCTTTCAGCATTTTGCTTACATCCGAGTTTTGATTGATATTGTAAGTAACGTTTTCTGCAAGCGCAAGATTTAGTGGCTGTTTTAGGGCAGAGCTGTTCGTCCATAATCCAGCAATGTTGATTTAACTTCAGATGAAGCGATCGCAGGTGCAATTTTCAATTTAATTTTCGACAAATTCATGCAATTCATCAGTATTATATTGTCATTCGCGTAATAGATCTCTATCAAATAAATTCTTGCCATTTCATTTATGTGCTGGTAAACATACATGCAACAAAATTTTAGATTTTTGAAGTAATTGATAGATATTGCATCAGAAACCCTCCCTCTCCTTCAGATTCCGAAACCAACAATCATGTCCACCGTTTTGGTACCAAATCATATATAATATATATAGCTAAAAAAAGTTCTTCAGAACACCCCCCTCCCCTCTCCCTTTCCTCGGATTAGGTACTTTGCACCCTTCCCATTGTTCACAAAAACCACCCCATGACCATCTCCTTAGTGGAAGGAATACTTATGTCAAAATTGAATTCATCGCTAATAATCACATTGAATGAATAGATAAGGATTACTTCAGAACCCCCCCCCCCCCTTTCTTGGTCTACTCCCATCATCCTTCGGCTCAGTGGGAGAAATACATATGTCAAATACTAATAAATATGGAGATATAAATAATTCTTTGCCTAAAAAACAACCCCCCCCCCCAAGGTAAGTGTACCCCCCCCCCCCAAAAAAAACATTCCATGAACATCTTGTTGGGGAAGAGATAACGTAGGCCAAATTTCATCAAGATCGGACTTGTAGTTTAGAAGTAGTTAGCGGACATACATACAAACATACATTGATTTTTATATATGAACTATTATGATATCAAAAATCGCCATTTGAACCAATACGTTGAACAACGGCTAACACCGCTCCAACGGTTTTACATGGTTAGGGCGAAAATAGGCTCATTACCCTAGGTAAAGTTTGTAAATTTCAGCATTTTTGTTATTTAGGGCGAGTTCAAAGCTATTCCACGAATGACTAGATTTTTCGATAGCGCTCCAAAACAACTTTCCTTGGCCGTATATAGGGTTCGTCGCGGTTGCGGTAATTACCGCAACCGCGCGGTTTTTACCGCACCCGCACCGCAAAAACTGCGGTGCGGTGAGACACTTTTTCGCGCGGATGCGGTGCGGGAAATGAGCTTTTACCGCGCGGTATTACCGCAACCGCACTTCAAAAAATAATTAATGAAGTCTGCAGTCTGCATTAAAAAGTGAATTAAAACTATGACTTTTACCATTTGAGAAGGACGCAACTAGATTTATTTTCTGAACGAATGCTTAGCAATGTCATTATTAGAAACATCTCTCTGTCAGAACGTTCGAGTTTTATTTATTACCCTACAATAGAAAAACATGATAAACATTTAATTGCTCTAATTTTCAAAGACTTGACAATGATTTGAAAAGATATCCGAATATAATCTGTATTCGACCTATCGCTACATGATTTTTTACATTTTGGTCATTCAAGTATGATAAAACATACTGTCATAACCCTCCGAGCTCTCGATCGAAGCAGTTCGTTTTCTGGTGCTGTGCATAAAGTGAACAAGAATAAATTGTCAGTGAAGGTCAACCATTGTTCGAGGCAGTCTTTGTTCGCCGGTGCCCAGGCTGGTGAAGTGAATACCAGAATAGCCGGAATCGCCGCTACATAAGCTAAGTATTTTTTTTTCTTTCATTTCCCTTTCCCCGATCGGTCTCTACTTCTGCCCTTTCCCCTGAATATAAGTTTCATCTCTCGTTTACACCACCTGTTATCCTCGTGCCTAAATGGCCGAGGGCGAAGTAACATTGGATGGGAATGATATTCCCATGGATATACCGGATAAACCCGAAATTACTCCCGCCCCTGATTCCCCCAGTCCTCCCCGCATTAAAACATACCCAGCCAGTTCGACTGGACCCTGGGTGGTGTATTTCCGGCCCAACACGAAATCGCCCAATATTCTAGAAATCTCACGGGAGCTGACTGCCAACTACCCGTCCGTGGCTCAGATAACACGTGTTTGAGCTAATAAGATACGCGTTATAGTAAATGACCTCGACCAGGCAAACCAGATTGCTCGCAGCGAGCGTTTTACGAAGCAATTCAAAGTGTATGTGCCTTGTAGAGTTGTGGAGATCGATGGGGTCGTCGCCGAACCGGGTCTAAAGTGCGAAGACCTGTTGAAGTACGGGGTTGGCTGCTTTAAGGACCCTTCACTTCAAAAGGTGAAAATTCTGGAATGCAAGCAATTGTATTCCGCAAAAACTGAAGATGATAAGACAACTTATTCTCCGTCAGACTCGATTCGGGTGACTTTCTCCGGATCTGC
Organism: Topomyia yanbarensis; assembly: GCF_030247195.1. Classification (NCBI taxonomy): domain Eukaryota; kingdom Metazoa; phylum Arthropoda; class Insecta; order Diptera; family Culicidae; genus Topomyia; species Topomyia yanbarensis. The sequence continues at coordinate 224,987,859 of NC_080671.1, read as the reverse complement.
TCTTCCCAACTATGTCCTCCTGGATAAGGTTCGCCTACCTGTTCGCCTATTTGTACCGCGGGTAATGAACTGCAGCAATTGCAAGCAACTGGGCCACACAGCCAGTTATTGTGGCAATAAAAAACGGTGCGGCAAATGCGAGGGAGAGCATGAGGATGACGCTTGCGGTGGAGAAACTGAGAAGTGTATTTACTGCGGGGGCCCTCCGCATGCTCTTAAGTCATGCCCGGCGTACAAGCAGCGCGGGGATAAAATTAAGCGCTCCCTTAAGGATCGCTCGAGGCACTCTTATGCAGAAATGCTAAAGAATGCTTCGCCATCTGTCCCTTCCGAAAATTCCTTTGCTCTTTTGGCTGGCGTTGAGCAAGAATCTGACGACCCACAAGAGGGAACATCATTGGTTAACCCAGGGGAATCCAGGAAGAGGAGAAATCTAGCCTCCCCTACATTGCCTCGTAAGGGTGCCAAGGTGTCGTCCACTCAGAGTGCGCCAACCGCAATCAATAAATCCAACGGAAGTGATGCACAAAAGCCGAAGCAATTTGCTCCAGGACTTGGAAATATTAATTCTAACAAGGAGTACCCACCACTTCCAGGGACACCAAAAACCCCAAGTGTCCCCTTTTTTCAAACAGATACTCAGTCCAGTAGCGGACTAATGAAATTTTCTGACATAGTGGACTTAATTTTCACAGCTTTCAATGTTACTGATCCTCTTAAAAGCCTTCTGATACGTTTTCTCCCTATAGTGCAAACATTTTTGAAGCAGTTGACTACTAAATGGCCCCTCCTTGCAGCGATCGTATCCTTCGATGGCTAAGTCATCGAACGAGGTCACCGATTCGATCACTGTTCTACAGTGGAACAGCAGAAGTATCCTCCCGAAAATCGATTCCTTTAAATTTTTACTAAATAGTTTAAAATGTGATGCTTTCGCATTATGTGAAACTTGGTTAACTTCCGATATAAATCTCAACTTCCACGACTTTAATATAATTCGTCTGGATCGAGAAAACCCCTATGGAGGAGTACTTTTGGGGATCAAAAAGTGCTATTCTTTCAACCGAATTAACCTCCCTTCGACACCAGGCATTGAAATTGTCGCTTGTCAAGTTTTAATCAAAGGTAAAGACCTTTGCATTGCTTCCATCTACATTCCTCCTAGAGCCTCGGTAGGGCACCGAACGCTTTGTAATATCACGGAATCCTTAACGGCACCGCGGCTAGTTCTGGGAGACTTTAACTCGCACGGTACGGTATGGGGCTGTCTTCATGATGATAATAGATCAACATTAATCCAAGATCTTTGCGATAATTTCAACATGACCATCTTAAACACGGGAGAAATGACGCGGATTCGTACACCACCAGCACGCGCAAGCGCGTTGGATTTATCTCTATGCTCGACTTCGCTACAGTTAGATTGCATGTGGAAGGTGATCCCTGATCCCCACGGTAGCGACCATTTGCCTATCGTGATTTCAATTGCTAACGGTTCAAAACCATCGGAAACAATCAATGTATCGTATGACCTCACACGGAACATTGATTGGAAGAGTTACGCGACCGCGATATCCGTTAAAATCGAATCCACTCAAGAACTTCCTCCGGAGGAAGAGTACAGGTTTTTGGCTGGCTTGATTCTCGACAGTGCGAATCAAGCTCAGACTAAACCAGTACCCAGCGCGAATACCCATGGACGGTCTCCCACCCTGTGGTGGGATAAAGAGTGCTCAGAGCTGTACGCGGAAAAGTCCACTGCATATAAGGCCTTCCGGGAAGACGGGTTACCCGCTAGCTATCTACAGTACGCGTCGTTAGAAAGGCGAATGAAGAGTCTAATCAAAGCCAAAAAACGTAGTTATTGGCGCCGGTTCGTCGACGGGTTAACGAGAGAAACAGCGATGAGCACTCTTTGGGGTACGGCTCGACGTATGCGTAACCGTAATAGTACCAACGAGAACGTGGAATATTCAAACCGTTGGATATTTGCTTTCGCCAAGAAGATCTGTCCGGACTCTGTCCCGGTACAGAAAACGTACCGCGCCGCGTCTCCTCACGATACCGCGAACGAAACACCGTTTTCGATGGTGGAGTTCTCACTTGCTCTCTTATCATGCAACAATAACGCCCCAGGGTTAGACAGAATCAAATTCAACTTGCTGAAGAATCTACCTGACACTGCAAAAAGGCGCTTGTTGAATTTATTTAACAAGTTTCTTGAGGGTAACATTGTCCCTCATGACTGGAGGCAAGTGAAGGTCATCGCCATCCAAAAACCAGGAAAACCAGCCTGCGACCACAACTCATATCGGCCGATTGCAATGCTCTCCTGTATTCGGAAGTTGTTCGAGAAAATGATCCTATCCCGCCTCGACAATTGGGTTGAAGCAAATGGCTTACTGTCAGATACACAATTTGGCTTCCGCAAAGGCAAAGGGACGAACGATTGCCTTGCGTTGCTTTCTACAGAAATCCAAATGGCCTATGCTAACAAAGAGCAGATGGCATCAGTCTTCTTGGATATTAAGGAGGCTTTTGACTCAGTTTCTATCAACATTCTGTCAGAGAAACTGCACCAGCATGGTCTTTCGCCAATTTTAAATAACTTTTTGCTAAACCTGTTGTCTGAAAAGCACATGCACTTTTCGCATGGCGATTTAGCTACATAGGTCTTCCCCAGGACTCATGTCTAAGTCCCCTGCTCTACAATTTCTACGTGAATGACATTGACGATTGTCTTGCCAATTCATGCACGCTAAGGCAACTTGCAGACGACGGCGTGGTCTCTGTTACAGGGCCCAAAGCTGCCGATTTGCAAGGACCATTACAAAATACCTTGGACAATTTGTCTGCTTGGGCTCTTCAGCTGGTATTGAGTTCTCCACGGAGAAAACTGAGTTGGTTGTTTTTTCTAGGAAGCGTGAGCCGGCGCAACTCCAGCTTCTATTAATGGGTGCAACGATCAACCAGGTTTTCACATTTAAATATCTCGGGGTCTGGTTCGACTCTAAAGGTACCTGGGGATGTCACATTAGGTATCTGAAACAGAAATGCCAACAAAGGATCAATTTTCTCCGAACAATAACTGGAACATGGTGGGGTGCTCACCCAGGAGACCTGATCAGGTTATACCAAACAACGATATTGTCGGTGATGGAGTACGGGTGTTTCTGTTTCCGCTCCGCTGCGAACATACACTTCATCAAACTGGAGAGAATCCAGTATCGTTGCTTGCGCATTGCCTTGGGTTGCATGCACTCGACCCATACGATGAGTCTCGAAGTGCTTGCGGGCGTTCTTCCGCTAAAAAATCGATTTTGGGAACTCTCATATCGATTGCTCATCCGATGCGACATTCTGAACCCGTTGGTGATTGAAAACTTCGAGAGGCTCGTCGAGCTTAATTCTCAAACCCGATTTATGGCCTTGTACTTCGACTACATGGCACAGAGCATTAATCCTTCTTCATATACCCCCGGCCGTGTTCGTTTCCTAGATACTTCTGATTCTACTGTATTCTTCGACACATCCATGAAGGAAGAGATTCGTGGAATCCCGGACCATATACGCCCGCAAGTGATCCCCAATATATTTTATAATAAATTCCGAGAAGTCGACTGTGACAAAATTTTCTACACTGACGGATCAAATCTCGATGGGTCCACTGGCTTCGGTATCTTCAACAATACTATCACCGCTTCATTCAAGCTCAATGATCCCGCTTCAGTTTACGTCGCAGAGTTAGCTGCAATTCAGTACACCCTTGGGATCATCGACACTCTGCCCACAGATCACTACTTCATCATTTCGGACAGCCTCAGCTCTATCGAGGCTCTTCGTGCGATGAAGCCCAAAAAGCAATTCCCATATTTCCTGGGGAAGATACGGGAGTCCTTGTGTACGTTATCTGAAAAATCTTATCAAATTACCTTTGTTTGGGTCCCCTCTCATTGCTCTATCCCGGGCAATGAAAAGGCCGACTCATTAGCAAAGGTGGGCGCGTTAAATGGTGACATATACGAAAGACCAATCTGCTTCAACGAATTTTTTAGTATTTGTCGTCAGAGGACACTCAACAGTTGGCAAACCTCGTGGAGCAATGGTGAACTTGGACGATGGCTACATTCCATTATCCCAAAGGTATCAACGAAGCCTTGGTTCTGGGGGATGGATGTGGGTCGGGATTTTATTCGTGTAATGTCCCGACTTATGTCCAACCACTACACCTTGGATGCGCATCTGCGGCGTATTGGGCTTGCGAAGAGTAGTCTGTGCGCTTGTGACGAGGGCTATCACGACATCGAGCACGTTGTCTGGGTATGCGCCGGGTACTTGGACGCCAGGTCTCAGTTAAAGGATTCCCTTCGGGTCCGAGGTAGACCACCCAATGTCCCAGTCCGAGATATACTGGCAAATCGTGATTTCCCCTATATGTCCCTTATTTATACTTTCATAAAAACGACAAATATCCCAATTTAGCCCCTCTCTTTTTATTTCTCGTTTTAGAAGCTTTCTCTTGCCTTGTGGGACCGATCAGCTCCAGACTGCAACTATGTAACCGCCGTCGCACTTACCACTACGGAAACTGAAGCGAGAGCGACTCAAGGTCCGATGACTTTTGAAGGATTCCCCGCGGGTCCGAAGAATACCATCTGCCAATCCGACCTACTAGACTGAGGCGGTAATCTTTCGCTGATCTCCCGTTTGAGCGAAAGTTGCAAGTTTTGCTCTTCTCTCCTGGTCACCATCTACGCTTTCTCTCCCCTGTCCTTGATACAACTGCTTCTACAGCCCCCCTCTGAATATCTTGACCAAGCATAAGCCTCCGCTAAAAAAGTTCAAATTTGTATTCTGTATTTCTAGTTTTAAGATAGTTGTAATTTTACCTCTTTGTTAAAACTATTGTCCCCCATCTTGTAAATAGAATTGTATCCCTAGTCTTAAAACACCTGCGAATTTTCTCATAAATATTTGTTCCCCCTTTTATTTACCAAACTATATTGTTAGTTTTAAGATAACTGTAAATATTTCCTAAAAATTATTACTATTGAATTCCTTGTTTTAAAATTTTTTCATAAAAAAAATCTTTCGCCCCCTCTCTTGTATATAGAATCTTATTTCTAGTCTTAAGATAGCTGTAAAATTTTTCTTTTTTAAAAAAATATTTCAACATTGTAACCTCCTAGTTTTAAAATATACAAAATGTAAAAACAAAAGAATTTGGCACCGCCAAGCTAACGCATTTGTGCCTATCAAATAAACGAAATGAATAAAAAAAAACATACTGTTACTAAGAAATAAAATCTACAAGCTGTGTCCAATGTGATTTGGCACCATAATTTTTACGACATATTTTGAAAACTATTCATTTTATACTTCAAAGAAAAAATTTACAAACGAACATTTTCAAATACATAAAACGCAAAATCCAATCATTGACGAACAATTAAATTTTACTGTCAAATCCAATTACAAAATGCTTCATTTCTCCTTATTCCTCTTGGCATTCGAGGAATTATGAATCATTTTCGATGACATTTTCTCAACTTTGAATTTTGATTAATTTGGAGAATTTAGAGATGAACTAATGATACGACTTAAAAACAATCCAAAGAATGTAATTATTATCATCAAACCAAAAGAATTCGGAAGAATTTTTTTTCGCATGCGTCCATTCTTTGTCCAACTGTGAATTTTATACCAAATTAACAAATAATATTTTTCAGTTAGGAGTATTTTGTAACTTTTTGAAAGTAATGCTTTCGAAGTTAGTGTAGGGCATTGCGATTTTTTGTGTTTCTCAAAGTCTCCCTTAAGGTTTTCATTCATATTGTGACAAGTGTCAAAGTTAGCCCAGATGCCAAATTTTGCATAGTTTGGACAGTTTTTGCCTTAATTGAAAATTTATCTCGGGTTAGGTATTTTTACATAGAATCTGTATACAATTTTTTTGTGAATATTTATAAAAAAATTGTAGTTCTAGTCGGTACAATACTCAAAGATAATCTGTATACAAAGTTTGAAAGAAATCGGTTAAGTAGTTTTTGAATGGTAGGTAACACTGCAAATCATGTTTTTCCAGAGACGTTCTACAAAAATATATATTTTCATAAATGTTACATTCTGAGGTGTCCGCCAAAAAAATTTTTCGTGTAAATAAGAATAACATTTTACTATATATGGGTCATTCCATGCGAAGTGATCAAGGCACGTGTAATCGACCTCCACGGATTTGAACAAAATTTAGAGGAATTGTTCATCTAGGGCCAATATATAAAAACCCAAATTTTTGTGACAATTGAACCACCCCTCGGGTCATGGGAGCCCCCCCGTTTTGGCAAATTGTCAAAACCCTTGATTTTCTTTTGATCATATCTCCGGTTCTATTTACTCTAGAATCAAACTACAGGATGGCTTTTGAAGAAAATTGTTCAAGGAGTCTATAAAAAATATTATTTTTTGCCGACAGTGTTGCCAAGTATGCAATTTTATCAGTTAAATATTGAAAGTTCAAAATACGCATATTTTAATTTTGAAAATTTTAATGCCATCGCGTTCCCCAGACATTTTTACATAAAAAACACTTATCATCTCAATATAATATGAGCGCATCTTCAGATACACCGTTTTGAAGAGAAAAAACCGCAATTTCCCATATAAAATCGCAAGCGCACAACACTAAAAAACCAATTTGAGTATTCTAAGTTTAAACATAATTTTTCGTGAAGTAGACGAGAAATGATGAAAAACTACGTATTTGGTTTGCTTCTAGCAGATCAGGGTCGATTTTTATGACAGTTTGAAGATTTTCTCAATTTTGGCCAATAAAAATGGATTTTTATATGAGAAAATCGGAGTTTTTCCCTTCAAAACGGTATATCTCAGGATGCGCTCATATTATATTGGGATGATAAGTGTTTTTTATGTAAAAATGTCTGAGGAACGCGATGGCATTAAAATTTTCAAAATTAAAATATACGTATTTTGAGAAAAATTAACTTTTAATATTTAACTGAAAAAATTGCATAGTTGGCAACACTGTCGGCAAAAAATAATATTTTTTATAGTCTCCTTGAACAATTTTCTTCAAAAGCCATCTTGTGGTTTGATTCTAGATTCAATAGAACCGGAGATATGATCAAAAGAAAATCAAGGGTTTTGACAATTTGCCAAAACGGGGGGTGCTCCCATGACCCGAGGGGTGGCTCAATTGACACAAAAATTTGGGTTTTTATATATTGGCCCTAGATGAACAATTCCTCCAAATTTTGTTCAAATCCGTGAAGGTCGATTTCAAGTTTGCATCTTTTTTTGATCACTTCGCGTGGAATGACCCATATGGCAATACAAAACAAATGAATAATTTTTCAGCACAATTTTTAAAATACATGATTTTTACCGCATTTACCGCATTACCGCGTGGTGCGGTGCGGTAAATGCAATGCGGTTGCGGTAAGCGGTGCGGTTTTATTATTTTTTTGCGGTTACGGTGCGGACTATCCATTTACCGCCCACATCCGCACCGCGACGAACCCTAGCCGTATATGTAACCACATGTAACCTCAAGAAAATTTTGTTTGTTTGTTTTTTTGTTTGTTTACTTCGGAATTTCACCTGAAGAGCTTCGAAAATTTAGCTTTTGAATACAAAGTGTGTGCCGAAATTAAACTGCAGGAGCATTGAGGCTGAAAAATAATAACAAGTATCGATTGATTTGTAGTTTTATTCAAAATAACGTCTCGCGCGATCAATACTTTATCATAAAAAAGGCCAATTGGCATCACTGCGCGTATAGCCGTAAATTTGCGAGATTCCCGCGTCACATATTTAAGATTTTGTAATGCAGCTAACAGTCCGCTCTTTTATGCAATACATTCACTTTTACACGATCTTCTTAAATTAAAAACATAAAACATGATAAGTGAAACCATCGCCAGCAGACCCTGGACTCCACTACTATAAATTAGAAGTCAATAATTAAACAACCAAAGCACTAGAGAAATACTCCTTACAGCTTCGGTATTATGCGTTCTGAAAAAAAGTTTTTGTTTTTATTCGCCCAGGTGCCCAACACCGCCTCTAGGTGGCCTACTTATTTTAAGGCTTCAATGAAAAATCCATTACTTTTAAGAATTTTCAACATTATATTCGTTTTTCTCATCACGAAGCCCACCTCCAAAAGTTTTATCAAGCCAAAAAAAAAAATTGGCACTAGAGGGTTAAAAGTCTGTAGATCTCTGGCTGGCTCACCATCTTCAAATGTCTGTAGGAGACATCAAAAGTCTGTAAAATACAGACATGTCTGTAAATCTGGCATCGCTGGGGCAGAGGAAATTGCGTGTATGTGTGTGTGTTATTCACATATGATAAGCAACTCAGACGCAAGCGGGGGAAACTCACTGTTAAACGATTAGGTCCTTATTCGCGTCATTGAAGGTACGGTGTCGCCATCTACGAAAGTTGTGCCTGTGGGTGATACAAATGTAAACAAATGGTGTTAATTTTCAGTGTTTCAGTTTTCAAATGGACCATTTTCATATTTTTAAGAATATTGAGTTAAGTAAATAAGTGAAAGGGGTTAAATAGACTTCTGCTAAACCTTTCTACTAAACCACTAAACCTTTGTTGAAGCTTTTTCGCAGAAAATATGGAATAAGAATTTCATGTTTTAGCATAGGTTTTCCTCTTGGTTAATTGGAAATTGTGATTTTTAATATACAAATATATTGAAACGTCATTTTAATGGTACGAGCCAATAGAGCATCAGCCCAATAAAGCATAACGAATATAGCTTGGTAGTTTTTTGCTAGAGAACGTGAAGAAAAGTTTTTATAAACTGGTCGAATTTCACTGAAAGTATAACTATTAAAGTCACTCGTGGTTCTGAACAGAAGTATGAAAATTCGGAATCGACCGAATTTTGGCAGGTGTGTATTGCTCCTGATTAGGGTTACCAACCGTCCTTATTTTAAAGGACATGTCCTTATTTTCGAGGTTTTTGGAAAGCGGCCTTATTTTACTTCAAATGTCCTTAATTTTAGTCTTAAACCTTGGCATATACATGGTGGTTCAACAGGAAGTTTTTTAACAAAGCATTTTCCAGTAGTTAACGGGTACTAACTGCAATCATGCTATTGTAGTTTAGTATTGTTTGCCATTTCATAATAGAACGACTTACACTGGCTCACCATCTTCAAATTATTCAACTATATTTTTTTTAACTATAAATCAGCGATCTATGGGAAATATGTTTAGTGCACTCCGACCAGTGGCGTAGTAAGAAAATTTTTCGGGGGGGGATATGAAATTTTTTTTGTATATATATGAAAAAATGTTCAAAAACATTCTGAGCAGGAAAAAATGTTCAAAAACCAACAACTCAGGGAACAGGTTTGGGTAGTCAAGGTAGGAAAGCTAGCTGTTGGTATAGAATAAATGCTCTTCCCCTACGAGGACAATCTGGGCGGCAAACTTCAGACTGTCTAATTTACTGAGCCCTTCAGTTCCCTTGTGCCATTTAGTACCACTTCCTCGTTGAGCTTCCGACTGGTTCGCGAACTACTCGGTCTAGTCCCCGACGATAGATCTAGCCTACTCCGACGAAAAGTTCCCCGGCGAGAGAAGTTCGAGCCAACCAGCCATGTGCTACGGTCAGTTCGGCGATTCCGGTAGAGTGGGGCATCCGGTTTGCTGGTGGTGTATCGTAGCGGTCTACGCGGTCTCGTTCCCGGCGGTGAATCTGACTGTAAGCTAAAGGAGAGGTCCCAGACGAAAGAAGTTCTCCCGATACCGATTCTTATTTGGTTTCAGTACTACAACTTCTTGAGCCCTTTGGCTCCGTAACCGGTGCTATTTAGCACCGCAACTCCTTTAAGCCATTTAGTTCTCTTCTTGGGCCATTTAACACTACTTCCTTGATGGTCCATTCAGTCCTCGACTTGTTCGCGAACAATTCGGTCTAGTCCCCGACGATGGACCTGGCCTACTCCAACAGAGAATTCCCCGGCGAGAGAAGTTCTCCCGAGATCAAGCCAATCAGCTAGGTGCCGAGGTCAGTTCGGCGATTCTGGTGAAGCTGGGTATCCGGTGCACTGGTGCGCCGATGACCCGCGACTAGTGGTGTCTCATTGATGTCTAATCCGTCTAGTCCCCAGCGGTGAATCTAGCTTACGCTAACGGAAAGTTCCCTGGCGAAAAAAGTTTTCCCAATATCGATTCTGGGGAGCCGTGGTCTGTCCGGCGAATTCGCATGGAGCGTGACGTCTGGTTCGCTGGCGTTTCGACGGTTCATACTCGCTGCTCTGTTGCGGTTTACTCGACTAGTCCTCGGCGGTGGATCTAGCTTATACCTGCGGAGAGTTCCCTGGCGGTGATTGCTCTCCCGAAATCGTTGTTCGAGGTCTATTCCGCTGTAAGACGGTAATGCCATCATCGGTTCTCAACCTTTTTCGTACCACGGACCCCTTAGATATCACACTGGGTCCTGCGGACCCCCACAGATAAACATCAATTTTGTATGCTATCAATATGTTATTTTCAATTTGTTAGGAAACAAGATTTGAAATTTCAATATGCACTCGGAAAATATATTTTTCTTCGCGGACTCCCAGCAATGACTTCGCGGCCCCCTGGGGCCCGCGGACCCCAGGTTGAGAATCACTGATCTACATCATATCTCTGTTTACTGCGTTCCACGTCTCTACGTCGATTGTCATTCTGTAGGGTACATTATCCGGGTTGATGTCCGGTTCTCCCATTTTAAGTAGCACGTCACTTCAAACCTCGGACATTCAAAGACTCTCCTCGGACATTCAAATACTTGAAATCCCGGACACTCAAAGACGCTCTAGGCACAGTGTTGACGTTGCGTACCCACACCGATGAAGATACTCCTTAAGCAGCCGTGGCTCGGTAGAAGCTGTTTCAGGTTGAAGGTCATCTTTCCGTGCATTCTATTGACCCACGTCGACAGGTTTGGATGAGCCAGTAGGTCCACTTTCCTTTCTCCGTATTATCCCATTCCTGCTGCTACGTCATCATCGATTCTCATCATATTCCTCACGTTTCTGACATTTCATTGATTGTAGCACTTGATATCCTCCGTCAGGGTAATGCAGATGGGGATCATCTCGGCATCACGGCATACTGTCTCCGGTACGCAATCGCAACTCGTACGACCAGTAGTCGAAGCGTCCTGTTCAGCTTTTCGCGGTTTCACTTGGATTTCAGCGCCGCACCCCAAGCAGTATCGATGACTAAACACTAGATAAAGACCCGACATTTCGCATGTGTAACCAACGTGGTTGTTTAAGCTCAATCAGTCGTCGATTATCACTCCCAATTGCTTCAGTGCACGCTTCGATGCAATCACATGCCCTTCGATGGTGATCTGTATCCGCTGAACCCCTTTGCAGTTGCTGTCCAACAACAACGTCTTGTGGTGAGCTATTTGCAGCTTGACCCGTTCATCCAGCTCTTGATCGCATCTATTGTCTCCGTCACCGACACCTCCATTTCTTCAAGTGTCTCACCATTATTGACACATCGTCCACGAAACCAACGATTTTCACTTTCCTGGGCAGCCGCAGTGTAAAGATCCCACACTGATAGAATATATTCGTAAATCTCTAGGAATTAATTTCGTACAAACAACTTCCATAAAATATACGAGATTTTCGTACATATGATGAATCGTTCGTAGTTCTATCGAAACACTTTTGTTTTTTATTACGAGTTTTTCGTGAAAACCACGAAATGACTTTCGTTAGCTTATTACGAAACAGCTTCATTCAGCAAACGAGTCGTTCGCTGTTATATACGAATATCTTTATAATATTTACGAGCACCATTCGTCAAACCGTCCACGTCAAAGGAGCAATATGGAGCCATTGTTGCTGTTCGTCAGATAATTGTTGTTGTCTGACTATTTAGTAGTCGTATCCGTGTCCGCCGGTTGCAGGAAGATTTCCTGAGCCTCTTTCGCTTCCAGTTGATTCAGAATCTGGAGCAGTACAGAATCAGTTGAGCCGTCGCGAACTGCTCGTTGAATTTGTATGAATAATTTTGAGTTTTTCTCTGCCAGAGCGATATCGGTGTTGTCAAACATCGATCCTAAAAGATCGAATGCGACCAACGAATTCGTTTGTATTATACATAAACGTTTATTAAAATAAACGAAACTTTCGTTCATCAAGCGGCCATTTCCTCGAATCACAATAAAATCGAATTGGCCAGATCGATTTTTTTAAATAAAAAAAAACATCGATCTTAAAAGATCGACTGAAAACAATAAGAGGCCAATAAATACGAAAACTTTTCTAAAATAAACGAAAAGATTTCGTGCGACGAAATCGTTCGTCATATACACAAACGTTTATTAAAATAAACAAAACATTTCATTTCATTCACGAAAAATAATGTCGTTATCAACGATATCATTCGTGCAGTGTACATTAAATGTGTAAAATTTACGAAAGCTTTCGTTCACCATACGGCCATTCTCGTTCATGAAATGAACGAAAATTACTATTTACAATGCACGAAAATACTTCGTTGCAGAAAACGACGAATGAATTCGTGCATTGCATGATTTATTTTATTCACGAATTTATGTTATCAGTGCATCTTACATCCCATTCCAAAGTGTTTGACAGAGAATGGAGCCCTGAGTAACGCCCGCTGCGACTCGCATTGCCTTCTGCCCTTTTGTTCGTCTGGTACAGCAGTGCTCTACTCTGGAAGTAGCTCTTCAGGATCTGGGTCATTCTTTTATGCCACGCTGCGGCATTGGTCTATTCGAGGCTGGATGGCCCGGTGACTTCCCTGACTTTGGCAGCAACATCAGTTTCTGTACCTTCCTCATTTCGGGGATTACTATCGTCTAAAGACTTCAGCAGTAGCATCCTGAACATGTACGGATATGCCAGGATCGCAGCTTTCAGCGCCGCTGTTGGTATTCCATCCGGACCGGGGGTTTTCTTTGATTCGTCACATCGTCACATCGACGCGTCTTTGAGCTCGTCGTTAGTCACTTGCCACTCGATTGTGTTACCTCCTTCTTCTTCGCCGTACGGCGTCGGTGACCAGGTAGTTGAATCGTGATTCGGGAAGAGACCCTCAACGATTATGTTTAGCTTAACCGGGCATATTTCAGCTGGTGTCGACGGACCCTCGTCTTCGTCATGACGACTCAGTACGCGTCCCCCAGGGACTGGCGTTTATTTCTCAGCACAGCTACTTATGGCAAATGGCTTGCTAAGCTTGATCTCCTGTTTTAAAAAGTCCCTACCTTCTAGATACGTCGCTTGCGCTCCTCTCTCACTCTCCGATCTTGCGCTCTGAGCCCGCCTTCTGGATCTAAGACAAGCAGCGTATAGCATACTGAGTTACTCATTTAACCAGTAAGCTGCACGCCGTCTACTACATGGCCCTAGTTTTCGTGACATTGTAACGTCACAAGCCGTCACAATCCTTCTTGTTAGCCGTCAGCCGTATCAACGTACTTGATTCCGTTGTTCGCCGAAGTAACTCAACAAAGAGGTTTTCGTTAAAGGCTATCGTCTTCCACTTTAGCTTGCCGCCCGTCCTTCTTCGTGCTGCAGCAGGGTTCCATTGGCCGATGCGGTAGCGAATCGCCTGGTGGCCTCTATGGGGATACTTCTCTCACACTCACCAGTCCATGTTCGCCGTCAGTCAAGGAGTACAGAATGTGGAGAAATTTCTCTCGGTACCGATATCCGTTTCGTGAACCATTAAGCTCCCAGCTCCTCGCTTCGCCGCGATCTACTCGTTATAGTCCTCGGCGGTTGAGCTAGCCTCCACAACGTACCGACAGGTAGGTGTCGAGTGTGCAGTCAATTTCCACTACAAGAAATTTTTTTTACAAGATAACTTTTGCAAATGAAACTTTGAGAATTTCATTTAAAATATTAGGCATATTTTTGTTTAACATATTCAATTTTTTCAAATTTCTCCAAAATATTTCGGGGGGGGTTTGGTCCCCAAAACCCCCCCCGCTACTACGCCACTGACTCCGACCATAATATGGTCGACATAATCGGCCAACTGACTCAACTATTCACCATACAACCAAAAAGTAAGCGTTGTAGTTCTCGTTAATGGATGATTAGCGAACAAATCGACCACGTCCAGCACGCAGTGAAGAAAATATAGCGGCGGTAACATCCCCAAGCATTGGAAATCAACATTACTCGAGTAATTAGCCAGATACCACTGAAATACTCGAATCCGTCATCAAAATTTGGACCAGTCGAATGGACTACCTGAAGCTCCAACATGATCAACATTTAAAAGAAGTTATTTTCAAACAATAAATGGCAAAAAATGTTCTTTTGATTGACAAATAATCAATTCGCGATTTACTACATTTTTCAATTTTTTTACTAGATTAAAAAAAACGTCATGACGAATCACCCTGTATTAAATTATTCAGATCAACTTTATTCCAAAAGAATCAATTTCAATTTTTTCCAGCGATTTTTTTGGTAATGCATACTCTCTGCGACTCATGGCAACCAAAATTTGTTTTACTAAGAAGTAACCAAAATTTGTTGGATAACTCAATATGCACAAATCCCCGACTATGTACGGGGAACGTGCCATTTGAGCCAATATATTCTGATTCAATATGAGGTTTGGCCAAAGTTTGGTATTGGCACTACACTATTCTAATTTGTCTCGATTGAGATACAACGTCCCAGTTCAACCGCTGGAAAATTAGTTAGAATTTCGACTGTTTTTTCAGAGTTCTAGATCAAGTGACATAACTGGCAAAACATTTGGCAGGGATGTCCTTAATTTGCTCTCAGTCTATTTGGTAACCTTACTCCTGATGACAAGCGGAAACATCTGCCCAGCCAAAAACTACCTAAATAGCATTTAACTGCTCAAAACCCACCCGTGTTTCTTTCAAGCAAACTACATATATGCAAGTATATAGTGCTAAAATCTTATTCGCCATTACTGTGATATCCTCTCCGTGGTTAAAGATATCCGTCTGCGTGGTTAAAAACAGCAGATAACCTGCTCATCAGTATATTTTTCATCTTGTTCCATACACATTGATAGCTCCTGGCGGTATAAATATGGCCAACGAAAAAAACACATTTCTCCATAACAAACTAATTGTATTGGGAGAAATTTTTACCACAATTTGGATACATATAGCTTTTTAATCTGTAAATAAAATTTTGGGCGAATTTTCAATACTTTTTATCATTTTGAAAACTTGTTTGTTTTTTGCTTCACAATAATGCGTCAAGTTGAGGACGCAAAATAAACATGTTCTACGACATTTTTTACTCGTTTCTTCACCAAATTAGCTCGTTTGATGATTTTTATTTTGATTTGTTCTAACAATTTCATATATTTATGAAAAAAAACCGTTGAAAACAGTGCGATTAAAATTATTCATTTTCCATCATCCATTTGTTTACATGAACTTCACGCACACAAGCTGTCAAACTCAGCTTCGTAGTCGCGAATTTACTGAGTACTGGTAAAACATATTTCGGTTATAGAGTTCTATGCAAACGATTTCACTCACACTACTTGGGGGTTTGTTTTCCTCCAGCTGTCATATAAAAACTGTCAGCCAATTTAAACATTTGAATTAGCTCTCGTAAAGTACTTATAATGGTGTTGAAATGCTCTATGTAGGGTGACCATACGTCCTGGTTTCCCAGGACATGTCCTGGTTTTGCATTGACTGTCCTGGTGTCCTGGGAAGTCGAGGAAAATGCTTTATTTGTCCTGGTTTTTCTCCTGTAAGCCTAATATATTTCTATTTATTCAGTCTTCGATTTTCCTATGCTCCAGATCGCAGTAACGATCGACCATAACCATAACTGCAACGTATACTCATTAGGGTTGAACAAAAATAGATTCCAGCTCCGAACAGCTTTTTGGGTACCATTTTGGTCCTAGAACATCTGTGCAAATTCTTAGCTTGATCCCTGAAACTATATTTTTGCGCCAACTGTTTAAAGTTTACATGGGATTTTGTATGGGAAAATTAACTTTCACAAAATAATTCCTCCAGGAGTCGCCCACTGCTCCCTAAAAATAAACCGTTATGTGGCTTTTGTAGGAAATTTAACAAAGAAACAAAGTCTCGAAAACTACGAAACGATCTGACGCTTGAGAAAAAAGTTATTACGCAGAAACCGATTGATGCTCTGACGATTGATAAAATATTCATTTTTACTAGCACCACTGCTGTTGGTTGTCCAATTATACGCAATTTTGTTTTAATCTTCTCTTAATGTGTCTAAATCGTTTATCTATACAATTTGCACTACGCAAGGTTTTGATGGATAAATTGAGGCTTCTTTTGTACATAATAAGAGAAAGTTTAAAAATTTGTTTATAATTATGCCGTCAGAAGCAGTGATGCTATGAAAAGTGAAATTTTCATCAATCTTCAATCAATCGGTTTTTGCTTAATAGCTTTTTCCACAAGCATCAGATCGTTTTGCAGTCTTCTAGACTTTGTTTCCTTGACAAATTTCTTATAAAAATCAAAAGACAAGAGTTCGTTTTCGCTTTCTCGTCAACAAACCTGAGCTTCTGTATTTGCTTCTCGGGACATAACAAGTTAGTTGCTTTGAACGTTCACATGTGTCGTGCGAACCGTTTGGATTTTCTTGTGTCTAACTAGTGCTAATTTGGGTACTAGTTTAGATACATCGCCTAACTAGACACCCAGACGGTGCTAGTTACTGACGAGATGAATTCGAAACACAAAAAATAAAACTTAATTCAGGTTAGGTTTTGTGCCCTTAATGCACAAAGTGATTCAGTACAATTTTCCCTTGTGGGAATTTAAGAGTGCATAATGCCAGGCGTTTGGCTCCCGAGACAAAAGACAAGAGTTCGTTTTCGCTTTCTCGTTAGCAAACCTGAGCGTTTGTATTTGCTTCTCTGGACAAGTCAGTTATTTTGAACGTTGACATGTGTCGTGCGATCTGTTTGGATTTTTTTTGTGTCTAAGGGCCGATTTCTTCACCCTCGCTTAACGCTTAAGCCAGGTTTAAATGCACTGGTAAACCTGGTTTAAAAGTTAAGCGAGTGTGAAGAAATCGGCCCTAACTAGTGCTAATTTGGGTACTAGTTTAGATACATCGTCTAGCTAGACACCCAGATAGTGCTAGTTACCGACGAGATGAATTCGAAACACAAAAAATAAAACTTCATTTATTTGTTTTTATGTGGACAGTTTGAAGGCAGAAGCTGGCATCTTCTACATTTCGAGCATAAGTGAACTGCATGATCTATATCTGGTGCACTTTTGCTCAATAATCCCTCTCATAGGTAGAATGGATCCTGAATGCGCTGTGTCGGGAGAACGAATGAAGAGGAAACGAACCAAACATTTAATTCATTACGACGGGCATGAATTGAATTTTGTTTTCTTTCAAGTTCACACAGGGATGTCAATTTTTTCAAGCTCGGGCTCAAACTGATATTATTTATACCGAGCTATCCGCCAGTTTTCATATAACAATCGATTAACGGAGAAATTTTTGGTAACAACGGTAAGATTTGCAGCTCTCAAATCGAGAGATAATGGTTGTCAATGGAGATTGCCAGGCATAGCGCAGGGAAGCTACTTGGGATCACTGATGTTTCTGATTTACGTCCATGTCGTGTTTTTAGTACTAAAAACACCTCACCGGTCCTGCACAGACCATCTCAGCATGAAACGTTTGCTTTTGGTGGTGTAGCAAGAACTGCCCCTGTGGAATTCCGATGAAGGACTTTCTGGAAGAGCTCTTCCTCCCAGACTCCCATAACTTTTTTACTGTCCAAGCTCCGCCTGCCAGACCCCAGAACTTTTTAACTGCCGAAAACATGCGGAAAAGGCAATGTCGATTGAGAGGTAATGGGGGGAAGCAGTACCCTTTCGACTGTCCTGGTTTTTTACTCGTCTGATATGGTCACCCTAGCTCTATGTCGCCGTTAAACTTCTTCGGGGGACGTAGAATTCCGGTTGGTCATATTCCATCATGAAAATAATCCGACCGAAAAGTTATTTTCGATTTGTTTTCCTCCATCTATGACAGGTGGAGGAAAACAAACCGTTGAACACACTAATACAGTTACAGATTGTCAAGTACTCTATTGTTGCTGTTACTGTACATCATTTTGACACATTATGGAGGTCCTCTAGAAGGTTTGGTCGCGAACAGTCGTGTTAAGAGAAAACTACCACTCAATTATACAATTACTAAAAAAAACTTAATTTATTGAGAACAGCAACCAACTAACGAATAGCAAACTTTCATTTAATAGGCCGGAAACTAAGTTTCTTTAAGGAACAAATATTTCCGGCGATACCAGTCGATGTGTGTATACAAATCTACTGCAGAACAAACAAATTTAAAAAAAAATTCGCAAACATTCGAATGAAAAAAAAAATTATTCGCATTGTAACCAATCACGAAATTGTCTGTCTTATTACAACAAAACATATAAAACGTCCTTTAATCATTAATGCCGATATTGGTCTATACTGTAACAATGCTAATTGTTAACTCATCATGAATAGGCCATAATTTTTAATATAATTCCGCCATTTTGAATTTCTGATTTATGACGCAATTCACGTTTCGTTTCCTTGGAATTATATTCCTAATTAAATATGCATGCTTTTAAATGCTAAATCGTCGTGAAAATAACACCATATTGGGATGCAAATTGGCGACGAATACCAATTTTAAATCTCTATACAACGTTTTGATATCAAAAATACCCTTGTTTGATGAATTTTTACCATTAAAACGATAATGAATGTCAGTAGTATTGAATATACCTCGCCATATCATGTTTTAAATGTCGGCAGGCATGAATTTGCGATATTTTGACATATTTCTCATATTAAAAATTTCCATGTCTCATGATTCTAAATGACAGAACATCTTGAATATACCGTCATCTTAAATTTTGATCTGCTATTGTAGCCAGCCCTGGTCGATCCCTAGCAAGCGTGCAGCTTATGCGCCACTTCCCGTAGGAAGACTGCACGCCAAGATTTGTTTGCCCGGATGAGACTCTTCTTAGGGCGAGTCCCTGAAGAAGATTCACCTAAAAGAAATTAATCAGGATCGAACCAGACAGGCTTATCAAAAATTAGCCTCCAAAAGTCGGGTAGACGACCCTATTATCAACTAGCAGCAATCATTAAAAACCTCATCACCCTCAGATAATTCGCAGTAAGAAATTCCCCATACCTAATATATCATCACTGGAACTGCAGCCACTCATCAACAGGTGGCATAACACGTTGAAAGCGAAGCTTTCACCACTCATCAAATTCCGCCAAGCGGAAGACAGTGAAACAAAACGAAAACTACACCGAACGAAGTGACGTAACCATACTAGAACGGGACTAAAACTTGCGGGAGTACTACAAACATTTGATTACATTTTAACTAAACAACATTTATTCAACGGTGCACTGAAAGAATTTCATTTTCATTTAGGTTTGTATTTCTGCATGTTTAATTTTCTAGGCCTATCTCTCTAATTGTGTGCGTATTTTCTCTCCCTACTGTGCTCATTGACCATATCGTGCTAATTTTCTCTCCAGAATCCTTCCAAAATTGATGACGTCACCTCACAGCTCCAGCGTATCAATCAGCTATGGCTTGGCACCCGGGTGACTAATTAAATGGGTTGTGTGTGGCGTTCGTGAATGACGGACTAAAACGTAATGGCCGACACACAACCTCAAATCATGGACGCGTCCCTAATCTCGCCGTCCGTGGACGACTTCTCGAGCGCTTTTCGCTCTGACGGATTAAATCACTGTGGCGTCCTCCTTGGATGCCACCCTTCACACTTAATTAGCAAGAACGATACGACTCACCAGTTCTGCTGCTGTTGGTTTCTGCTGCTGTCGATCGTTCTGCTGCGATGACGGGCGATGATGGGCGATCACATCGATCGCCGCGCCGGTTTCTGACCAGCGGTTGTTGGATGCTGGTTGATGCTTTAATCGGCCGGAAAAGTTGCGATGGTTTTCCGGTGGCTGAAGGAAGCGGTTTGTCGATGGACCGTTCTTCCTTCCGGCGGCGTATCGGTGCCGGGTTCAACTTCGTCCTGCGTTTGGACCTGCGCGCGTGTGATTTTGTCCTCTCTCCTTCCTCTCGTTCGTAGAATCTGTGCGAAATGAAAAGTGCCGTGTGGCTATTGCACAACGGGGTCATTAGCACATGTGGGGGTCAATGGCACGAAACTTTGAGCACATTTACCTTTCTGCTATTTCTTCTGCACACACTTGCCTACGCACGCAATATCTACTCAATTGCAACTTGACCTGAGCTATTTGGACGGGAGAGCAAAGAATTAGACAAATTCACAGTACTATCACGTCACATTAATTACTTTGGACAAACTAAAACCGGACAAATCACGCGAGCTTCCAAAACGTTTGGCGGACTGGGACGAAATGGACTAGCAGCGTTAATCCTCAGAGTAGGGAAGGTAATTTCGTACGTACTTACAGGAAGCGCGTATTTTCCCGCAAATTTCTTCGGACAAGTTCGGAAATCAACGACCCTACTAGCTGTTTTATTCTGTCAGCTAACCTTTGGCTCTATCTGTCCCTTTCCATCATGCATTCCAAGCGAAGGATCGTCATGGTTTTCGTCTTCAGGAGAATCTCAACAGGCAATTTAATTTCTTCCCCTCGCGGAGAGGAGTACTTGCTAGGGTGTTGCGCAAGAGTCGATCAACGGTAGGTTATCTAACTCTTGGCGCAAACAAATCAGACTGGTTCTACTAAATTTGAAAAATATTGCTGAATATGACATGACCGCTACACTATCTTAGATATAAAAATAGCGGATATCTTGGCGGAGACTATTAAATTTCTTTTGAAGTAGAATCACGGTGTTCCTAAAACCGCTATTAACAAAAAAATGACCATAAATTTGTCATACGGCATTCGAAAGATACAGTATCCAAGCATCTTCTCAGTGAATTTCAAAATGATCCATCGAGAGATTCGAGAGAAATTGCAATTTGAAGTTTTATGACACGTTTCATAAGGCTACCAGCAAACACCCACGGGTTTGGTCCTATCTCCATAAACTAGGGTTCGTCGCGGTACGGATGTGGGCGGTAAATGGATTGTCCGCACTGCAACCGCACAAAACTAATAAAACCGCACCGCTTACCGCAACCGCACTTTATTTACCGCACCGCACCGCGCGGTAATGCGGTAAATGCGGTAAAATTTTTATATTTTTAAAAAATAGAAAATTGTTCATTTGTGTAAAAGTATATGATAAAATGTTATTTTTATTCACACGAAATTTAACTTTAAGAGACTCCTCAGAATGTAATGTTTATGAAAAAATCAACTTTTGCATTTTCTATTAATAAAATTCCGTTCATTTTAAGGCAAACATTATACATTCAAAAACGTTCTACTGCAGTAATAGGAAAACTTTTATTTTAGCAACCCTTCAGTTAATTGAAAAAAGGGGAATAAAATGTAATAAGAAATGAAGTAGCATATTTTTTTCTTTAAATTTTCATATTTTCAATGCTTTTGACATATGAAAATAAAATGTATGATTTTCGCATTTACGTATTCTCAAAGGAATTGAACCAACAAAAATTTAAAGTCGAAATACCAGTACTTCTATATAGTAGCGCATATATTCCAATACAGTGAAATAAAAACATATTGTATTTCATCAATAAGAACGACGCCATATTTGACGAAAAAATTGCTCTATACATTACATCTAATCAGGTGTCCGGTCTCAACCGGTACAGAATTATTGAACATTAGAAAAACTGCAAAAATGTATGATTTGTAGCATACAGCAGAAATGATTTTTAAAAATAGGGGGTTTTACGGACAATACATCTCAAAACTCTAACTTCCGCATTCTTCAAGAAACAAATGTATTCTCATTCAAAAACTAAGATTGCTCCCTTTAAAAATGTATGAAGTGTAATTTTCCTAAGGCTAGTTCGAAAGTTCTAGCATTTAATGTATTTTCCTCTAATATTTTGCCAATAAGCCAAAGGCAAAAACTTCAATTGCAAAGAACGGGAGTCAAACTATGTGGTATTTGGCAAAAAAAAGCTTCAAAAAGCTACAAAATACTCTTAACTGAAAAATATTAGGACTTATTTTGGTGGAAAAATATAGTAAATTTGAATGAAAGTACGCGAAAAAAAGTTATGCAGCATACTTTTCGAGAAAGAGTCCATTAAAATTGACTGTAGAAAAATTCACATTGAATTTACACAGCAATCAAAGAAGATAGAAATACGTTGTTGTTGAACGAATAATAGAATAATCATCCAAATTTGGACCCCTCCTTATTTTGGACGCTTTCCTACATTTGTATCCTTTACTGCCAATTATTGCAAATTCGTTTGGTTTGACGAAGATAATTATATTCTTTGGGCTGTTTTTAAGTCCCAGCATAATTAGTTCATCTCTAATTCCTTTAAATTAGTCAAAATTCGCAATTGAAAAATTGATATCGAAAACGATTCATAATTCCACGATTACCAACAGAAATCGGGAGAAGTGATGCACTTTTAAGTTGGATTTAAGAGTACAATTTTTTTTAAAATCATCTATTAATTTTGTTTCTATTTGGATCTTGCATTTTATGTATTTGAAATGGTTAGTTTGTGAATTTTTACTTAGAAGTATCAAAAAACTAGTCCAAAATATGTCGTAAAAATAATAGCGTCAAAATATTTCGGACACAGCTAGATTTTCTTTCGTAATAGCAGTCTGTTTATCAATTTAGAATAATCAAAATTATCACTTTATCAATTATTTTTTTTGCGGTGCGGTTGCGGTAAAGCCGCGCGGTAAAAGTTCTTTCCCGCACCGCATCTGCGGGAAAAAGCGTCTCACCGCACCGCAGATTTTGCGGTGCGGGTGCGGTAAATACCGCGCGGTTGCGGTAATTACCGCAATCGCGACGAACCCTGGGCATAGAATTATTGAACATTAGAAAAACTGCAAAAAATGTATGATTTGTAGCATACAGCAGAAATGATTTCTAACAATAGGGGGTTTTACGGACAAAATATCCCAAAACTCTAACTTCCGCATTCTTCAAGAAACGGATGTATTATCATTTAAAAACTAAGATGAAAAATAAATAATGATAATAATAAATAATAAAATGAATGAAGTGTAATTTTCTAAATGCTGGTTCGAAAGTTCTAGCATTTAATATATTTTCCTCTAATATTTTATCAAAGAGCCAATGGCAAAAACTTCAATTGAAGTGGTCGGGAGTCAAACTATGTGGTATTTGGCAACAAAAGCTTTAAAAAAGCTACAAAATAGTCGACTGAAAAATATTAGGACCTAATTTGGTAGAAAATTATAGTAAATTTGAATGGAAGTACACGAAAAAAAGTTATGTAGCATTATGCTATATTTCACCCTAAGGAGGAAAATTTGGTAAACACCAAAATTTCTCACTAGGGTGAAAATTTGTTGGTAAAACCAGTCTTTGCACTTGAGGGCACAAATCCTTATTTCTTACACAGTTGCGTTTTGGCTTCGCCTCATCAGAAACCGACACTAACTTTTTGTCGGAATAGATTAGCGCCGGCTTGACGCAAATTCATTAAAACTAAAACACACTTTGTGTTTCAATCGAACGACTGATCAAACGTGATGTCCCGCCCGAGCAGAAGTTCTGTTTATGCCGATGAGACACAGTGAAGCCGAGACTTGTCTTGGCTTAGCAGGCCTATGCGAAAGCACTATGCTATATTTAACCCTAAGGAGGAAAATTTGGTAAACACCAACATTTCTCACTAGGGTGATCACGTTTGATCACGTGTTTACCAAATTGATATCGAAAACGATTCATAATTCCACGATTTCCAACAGAAATCGAGCGAAGTGATTCACTTTTAAATTGGATTTAAGAGTAAACATGTATTGTTTTTAAATGATCTAATAATTTTGTCTCTATTTGGAACTTGCATTTTATGTATTTGAAATGGTTAGTTTGTGAAGTTTTACTTAGAAGTATAAAATAACTAGTCCAATATATGTCGTAATAATAATAGCGTCAAAATATTTCGGACACAGCTAGACTTTTCATATCACAAGCCAATACTTTCTTTAATTGATGCGATAGCAAGATGAACGATCACTTTGTTTTTAGTAATGAGAGATGGCGTTTGATCACGGGTTTCTTACAATAATGTTGTATTACGTCTATCACCTGCGTTTCGAAGATCTATGCCTTCCTTTTCAGGGCAAACACACTAACAATATTATCTTTGTCAAGTTGGTTTGAACGGAAAACGAAACGCACTGGTCTAACTGAGACGGTCCTCTCACACATCACTAGCAGACTGAGCAATGAGTGATGTGCGGGGGAACCGGCTGAGGTAGATGAGTGCATTGCGTCTTCCATTCAAATGTTCAAATCAACTGGTCAAAGATATTATTGTTACTGTTTTTTGCTCTGGAGATGAAGATCTTTGAAACGCAGGTGGTAGACGCAATACCATATTATTATAAGAAACTGTGAAGTGAAGTGAATATTTTTCAAAAATTCGACCACAACTGCTTGGATTTATAGTTCTAGGTCACTAACAGTCATTCAAAGTCTCTTTGGTCACATTGGTCACCATCCACCATCAAATGAAATATAATCGCCATAGATGTCTATACATTTTCGTACGGATCGGTTATATGGTTCCGAAAATATAGACCGCACCTTCCGATCACATATTAAATTCCCACATAAGTCGGAGCAATTTTTTATGTTAAGGGGACCATATGATATTTCAGAAATCGAATTCGTACTTTCGATGCCAAATATTTCCAAAATGCATGAAACGACTAGATTTTATGTTATGTCGAAAATTTTTTCGGCTGCTATTGAATTTAAGGCGATCTGAATCAGTTTCCGGAGTTACGGCTTTAATTCTCAAAAAGGCAAGGGATCTCAGAGGCCCGGCTAGTTACTGTTCTCTAGTTTCAATAGACTTGTAATTTGAAATACAAATGATCAAATTTTTCGTGGCTTCGATTCGCTCACTGATAAAACGACAAAAAAGAAACTTAGAAGTCACAATTATAGCTAGCCTTTTTGAGGGTCAAGAGTGCGACCACACGTATAAACTGATACCTCTATAACAGTCGAGATCAGCGGTTCTCAACCTTTTTCATACTACGGACCCTTTAGAAATCACCCTGGGTTACTGCGGACCTCCACGGATATACATCGATTTTGTATGCAATCAATATGTTATTTTCAGTTTATTAGGAAATAAGACATGAAATTCCAATATGGACTCGGAAAATATACACACCTAAAAATATGAATTTTATCATTGACGTAACAGCAAACATGGCACAATTTAATAACCCGTAATTCACGAAATGACGAAACATTACCGTGTTCCGTTTAATTTTGCATGAAACAAATACTTTACATGCGCAATGACATAAAATTATATTAATTGCCATTCAAAACAAACGCCATATGTGGAGTAAAATTACATGATTTACGAAAATCAACCTTAAAATCAACAAATTAAAATCAAACGTAAAACTAAGTCATTTTTGATGCTCGTATATGTCAGGGTCAGGAGACGTAAGTTTACACGATTTTTTCTAGGTGTGTAGTTTTCTTCGCGGACCCCCAGGAACGACTTCACGGCCCCCTAGGAGTCCGCGGACCCCAGATTGAGAGTCTAGATCACTAATGACACCCCAAAGTCGCTTTGAAATTGGCCACACACCTAGAAAAAATCGTGTAAATTTACGTCTACTGGCCCTGACATATACGAGCATCAAAAATGACTTACTTTTAAGTTTGATTTTAATTTTACATGAAGTTGAATTTCGTAAATCACGTAATTTTACTCCACATATAGCGTTTTTTCTGAATGGCAGTAAGTGTAATTTCATGTCATTGCGCATGTAATGTATATGTTTCATGTAAAATTAAACGGAGCACGGTTCTATTTCGTGAATTACGGTTTTGTTAAATTCTTTCATGCTTGCAATTACGTCAACGATAAAATTCATATTTTTTGGTGTGCACCTACGACGGTTCCTGAGTTCATAGAAGTGGGAATTGAATAGGAAAATTTAAAAATCGAATTTATATTTTTGATGCCACATGTCTTGAAAATACATGAAACGTCGAAATTTGATGAAATTTCAAAAAAAAGATTGACAAAAGTTGACTTTTTTGTATTTTGGCAAATATTTGCCTTTGCCATTCTCATATCGAAAGGTGCAATCACTCTGAAAATCGTCAATCTAATTTTCTTTCGACTGACATAGGATTTATGGATTTTTCAGGAGCGTAACTAAGGAAGTAAGGAGAACCGCCACACGTAGCTCATCAGATCCGGCGAGCGTGTGTAGGTGCAAAGTGTTTTTAAGAATGTAATAGACATTTCCACAATAATATAGAACATAATCGGTCATGGAGTCCTAGTTCGAAGAAATGAGAAAGGCACAATTGCACCGCTAGGTGGATTAAAACAGGTTTTTTCTTAGGCTTCAGTTAGCGCTTTTAACTTTGTCTCTATAATAACTTCAATTTAAATTTTAATTGATAATTTGGATAATATTGTCATTTTTATGTTATAATTAATATTTTTATAAATTATTTAGATGAAATCTCCTAACGTACAACGATAAAAAAAATATTGTTTGCAACACTAATCAGCCACTAAGAGCTTCAAGCTCAATGGCAAATGTTAAGTGAATAAATAAATAAATAAATATTGTACCTGTTCTTATTTTTATTCGAAAGCCATAAGAATTTTGCAGAGAAAGATGTATTAATACTTTTCAATTAAGTGTATTTAGTATTCTTTTAGAAGTAAATTGATTTAAAGTTAATCTTATTTTTAGCATTTTCGTTAATTTACTTAAAAACCGATTTAATCCACCTAGCAGTGAGATGGAACATTTCTTACAAATATCACTGTTGGATCATTCATTAGTTTACAGAACTCATGCGAAGTGGGGACCCAACTAGAGATGGGATGAAAACAGTTTCTAGTCCTGCACGAATAAAATTTTGAATAAACTAAATAAATGATAGAAAATCATTAAAACGAACGAAATAAAAAAATAAAGCAAAAAAACTAAATAAAAGGTGTTCAAATTCATAAAATGAGTAGAATAATTAATGTAAATCAAAATTATAATACACACGAATCAAAGTATATTAGCTTAATTAATGAAAATTAAGATTATATTTAGAAATAGTTATAAGATTAATAGAATAAATTGACTCAAACTAAAAAATTGAGTGCAATAAATAAAAGAAATGACTGAACATGAAATGAATAAAATTAAAGATATGAACAAAATGATATAAATGAATCAAATGAATCAAATGAATCAAATGAATCAAATGAATCAAATGAATCAAATGAATCAAATGAATCAAATGAATCAAATGAATCAAATGAATCAGATGAATCAAATAAATCAAATGAATCAAATGAATCAAATGAATCAAACGAATCAAATGAATCAAATGAATCAAATGAATCAAATAAATCAAATGAATCAAATGAATCAAATGAATCAAATGAATCAAATGAATCAAATGAATCAAATGAATCAAATGAATCAAATGAATCAAATGAATCAAATGAATCAAATGAATTAAATGAATCAATTTAATTTAATGAATGTAGTGAATACAATGAAGATCAAATGGATGTAATGGATCAAATGAATAAAAAGAATGGAATGAACAAAAAAAATAAAATGCAAAAAAATAATGAAATGAATAAATAAAACAAACGAATCAAATAAACAAAATGAGCTGAAGTAATAAAATGAATAAAAAAGAAGAAAATGAGCAGAAAAAATGCATTGATTGAAATGAAATATTAAAGGATGTTGAAAGGTTATAAATTAATAGAAAAAAATAAATTGTGTCAAATAAATTATTTGGATCAAATAAATAAAACTTAAAAATACTCAGATTAATAAAATGAAGAAAAAAATTTATGAACAGGAGAAAATTAATAGAATGCAATGAAAGAAAACAGGGAACAAAATAAGTTAAATGAATGTTATGAGGAAAATGCACGAGTAGAATAAACTGATCGGAGTGAATCCAAATGATGAAAAGAATAAAGTAGATAAAATGAACGCAGATAAACAAAATGAATAAAAAGATGCTGAATGAAATAATTAATTTAAATGCAATGATCATTTAAAGTTAAAGTTAAAAAACATTTTTGAAAATAGATGACACAATCTTGAATTTGAGAACCATTGCATCAGAAAGTTATGAAATGTTTTTAAAAATCTTATCTTCTAAGAAAAGGCTAATTAATATAGGGGTGACCGGGGATATATATATATATATATATATATATATATATATATATATATATATATATATATATATATATATATATAATATATATATATATATATATATATATATATATATATATATATATATATATATATATATATATATATATATATATATATATATATATATATATATATATAATATATATATATATATATATATATATATATATATATATATGGGGCATTCCACGCAAAATTTGCCACAAAATTTTTTTTTGTCCAGATCAATTTTTTTCTCGGTTTAGTAGTCAAAAATATTCGACACCTATTTTTTTCATTTCCACATAGTAGGCGAGAATTTCGAGATTTTTTGTGTTTAATTTCACCATTTGAAAAAAAACCTACTTTTTCAATCGCTCGTACTGTTAAAACTAAAGAAGATACCAAAAAAGTGCCCAAAACATGAAATGAGCGCCTTTTTCATAGCTTTCGGTTGAAGTATATTAATACTTACTCAACGTATTGGTTTCATGGAAAATATTGAAAAGTTTTAAACATATCGATTTTTTTCAAACTTGGACATGATTTTTTTTTCTTTTTTTTATTGTATGAAATGGGAAAATCATTTTTCTTGATGCCATAAAAATTTGGGAGTGGGCAATTAAATACTTACGGAGATATGAATTTTTCAATCGCGTCTTGCTCGCGAAAAACGTACCGCCGCGCACTTCGCTCGTACTCAGGTTTGACTGTATGAGATTTTACACACTACCGCGTTGTGTAAAACACACTTGCAATTAACTTCATTATTTATTAGAAATAAATAAAAATAAACAATAATAATTATCCAACGGATTGATTTTATTTTTTTTATGAGGATGCATAATATGTGTAGCCAGTCGATGACCCACGGAAAACTGAATAAAAAAAATTCTCTCATTATTTTTAAGAAAAATGAGTGAATTTTACATAAAAATATCAGATTTTTTTGGATTTTATAAGGCTATTCCATATTCCAAAATTCAAACCATTTCATATTTTTTTTTGTTAATCGAGTAAATAATAGTCCAAATTTTAAAATCTTATTGAATTTCCTGTTTCAGTTAAATTTATCAAGAGTTATCATATTCGCCGTGGCGCTCCTCGACGTGGAAATGGT
This sequence comes from Topomyia yanbarensis, assembly GCF_030247195.1. Lineage (NCBI taxonomy): Eukaryota > Metazoa > Arthropoda > Insecta > Diptera > Culicidae > Topomyia > Topomyia yanbarensis. The sequence continues at coordinate 224,958,352 of NC_080671.1, read as the reverse complement.
TTGGACGTCTACTCTTGGAACGCTTGTGTGGTTCTGTATGACTGCAATTTTTTGTCGTACATAATGAATGTATAAATAAACCTTAACATTACAAAAGAGGTCCATTGTTGATTTACCTTCAAAATCGTAAACCAAAATCACTTTCGGTTTAAGCACTTTACATCAGACGCCCCCCTAAAGGAAAAACATACACAGCTAATGCGTTATGTTTGTTTAGAATTATTATTGTTTAATACTCAATTTTGTAGTTGATTTTATAATATAAAACAATTGGGAATATCTTTGTATGAGATAATTTTTAAAATGATTAAAACATGATATTTGTTTTCTGGCGATAAATGATTGTTGAAGAGAGATTCTTGCAGTTCGGCAAAAATGTTGAACGAATGCTTTTTAAGTTTCTGGCGCTTTTTAAATCTTGTTTTGAGTTTAGTTACCTATCGTTTCTACGTCGTACTCTTAACTCCATTCTTTTTGAAAACCTTGAATGTTTGCATTTATTTTTCTGATGGTGCTCGTCAACATTTTAAAAATGTGAAATGTTGTACTAATATTTTCACCACAAATCTGACTGCATTCACCCCACATAGTGACATTTTCGCACAAAAGCCCATGGAAAAAGTGCTTGCGACGAAGCCATTATTTGTCGAGCCAGTTTACAAATGATCAATGATGATCAAATGTGGACCGCAAACTGAGTCGTACGATGTGGCAAGGAAAGCTGCTTTGTCACGCAATGTTTCAAGTTCAAATCTCAGAATAACATAGGAAACGTGCCAATCGAACCAATTTATTCTGATGCAAGAGCAGAGAAAAATCCACAGAATTGTTTCGAAAAATGCCATACCTGGATCACAATCATTTCACTATGTTGAGACGAACGTGGACTTCAAATTAAAACTGAAAATCTTTTCTTCCGGCGACACTTTTGAATGATTAAGACAAAATACATCTGAAATTAAACATACATCTAAATGCAATAAATAGTAAAATTAATCGCAAGTGTGTTTTACACAACGCGCTGGTGGGTAAAACTTCATACACCCAAGTCTCAGTACGAGCGAAGCGCGTGGTGGTACGTTTTTCGCGCGCAAGGCGCTATTGAAAAAATTCATATCTCCATAAGTATTTAATTGCCCACTCCCAAATTGTTATGGCATCAAGAAAAATGATTTTCCTATTTCATACAATAAAAAAAAAATCATGTCCAAGTTTGAAAAAAATAGATTTGTTTTAAACTTTTCAATATTTTCCATGAAACCAATACGTTGAGTAAGTATTACTATACTTAATCCGAAAGCTATGAAAAAGGCGCACATTTGATGTCTTGGGAACTTTTTGTTATCTTCTTTAGTTTTAACAGTACGAGCGATTGAAAAAAGTAGGTTTTTTCAAATGGTGAAATTAAACACAAAAAATCTCGAAAGTCTCGCCTACCAGGTTGAAATAAAAAAATACGTCTCGAATATTTTTGACTACTAAACCGAGAAAAAGTTGATCTGGACAAAAAAATTTTGTGGCAAATTTTGCGTGGAATTCCCCATATATATATATATATATATATATATATATATATATATATATATATATATATATATATATATATATATATATATATATATATATATATATATATATATATATATATATATATATATATATATATATATATATATATATATATATATATATATATATATATATATATATATATATATATATATATATATATATATATATATATATATATATATATATATATATATATATATATATATATATATATATATATATATATATATATATATATATATATATATATATATATATATATATATATATATATATATATATATATATGTATATATATATATATATATATATATATATATATATATATATATATATATATATATATATATATATATATATATATATATATATATATATATATATATATATATATATATATATACAGGGTGCGCCAGAAAGTATGTCGGTCCTCCAGTATACAAAAAAAATTGTTCTCCTGTATACAAACAGCCATCGGCCTCACGGTCTGCGATGGCTGCGAGCTGGGATATAAACACGCTGAGTGAGCGACGACAACTACACGGATGCGCATATAAACGCAAAGTGGATACCACCGTGGGTATCGTAGTATCAATGCCGGTTGAAATACGTTAATAGTGCGAAGCGCACTGATCGGCTACCCGCGGCACACCGACAGGCGAAACCATACACTACGTCTGTACTGCGAGCAATGGCAATATGAGGCATAGTTCAAAATTAAACAAAATGCAAAATCAATCCCATCCGAGACGGCTGCGAGAGCGACCGTCGCTAGCAAGATCCGCACAAAGCAGAATATGAAACTTCTCTTATTTTACCAGCGAAAGATTCACACAAAGCAGAATTGAAAACTTCTCTTATTGTACCGGTTGCTGGTCGGGTTCTTCATTGGACTGGCTGTGCGTGCCTATACAAACACGCAGCTGGCTTTGCATTTACAAGCTGAGCAACGGTAACGGGAAGGTGCGTGGCGCACCTAGCGTATGCGTCTATGATTGATGTGCTGCTGTGGTAGCGGTAATACACAGTGCGCGTCTTTTATACGTTGCATGTAAGAGGACACTTACGGGAATTGGATTTTCACCTACTTGGGTATTTATCCCAGACTGGAATTCTAGTGGAATGTTATATTAGATTGGCTGTCCGTAGAAGGTTATTTGACATTTTTTGGTTGACCCGTTTAGAAGTTATATGCGATACCAGATATAGCAAAAAAGTCACTATTCGGCATTCGAATGACCCTAGTAGGCTTTGCCTACCACCAAAATATCAGCCCCGTACTCGTATTATCAATACCGACTGAGATACGTTCACTACAACATGCCGACCATGCACACTTATAAGGCATAAGTGGAAGTTAGGCAAAAAGCAAAACACTGGTCCATGCCATGGTGTGTGACCGGCACCGGCAGTATGGCGGTACAACACATGCCGATCATGCACACTTATGAGGCATAAGTGGAAGTTAGGCAAAATGCAAAACACAGGTCCATGCCATGGTGTGTGACCGGCACCGGCAGTATCGCGGTACAACACATGCCGGTCATGCACACTTATGAGGCATAAGTGGGACTTAGGCAAAATGCAAAACACACCACTAGTAGGCTTTGCCTACCACCAAAACATCAGCCCCGTACTCGTAGTATCAATGCCGGCTGAGATGATTTCACCGTGTCGGAGGCAGTGGGTACCCGCAGTAACATACACCACACCTCGGCCGATCGACTCGGCCGTATGGGTGGTGATGATTATTATCAGCGTAAATGGCAGTAGTAAATTAATCCTCATGTTGATGAAAATCTATCTATAGGGAGTGTGGTAATCGTGAAGATGTATGGCAAAAAGGCATTTCCGACTATCACAGTGTATAAGGGTATACCAGAGGTCCGAGGCACTGGTAACGGCCACCCGAAAACACTACTCCCACTGGCGGGTTAGAATTGAGCGAGCGGTAGAGGTTTTGGAAAGGAAAAAAGTCGAACGTAATGCGAGGGTATGCGGCAAGCCTAGCCATATGGTCCACTACGATACAGGCGGTCTGTCCGGCGGTGCACGGGTGGACTGTATCGAAGGTATGCAAAATGCAAATACGCATTGTATGCATGGGTCCGTATGGCGGCCAAGATACGAAACCGTGTGAGAGAGTTGGCTTGTGGTGGTGAGAGGAAGGTTGGCCGGACATAGAGAAGTTATGCAAAATGCAAACACGCAATGTATGAATGGGTCCGTATGGCAGCCAAGAGGCAAAAGCGTGTAAGAGGGTTGGCTTGTGGTGATGAGAGGATGGCTGGCCGGACATAGAGAAGTTATGCAAAATGCAAATACACATTGTGTGTATGGGTCCGTATGGCAGCCAAGAGGCAAAAGCGTGTAAGAGGGTTGGCTTGTGGTAATGAGAGGATGGCTGGCCGGACATAGAGAAGTTATGCAAAATGCAAATACACATTGTGTGTATGGGTCCGTATGGCAGCCAAGAGGCAAAAGCGTGTAAGAGGGTTGGCTTGTGGTGATGAGAGGATGGCTGGCCGGACATAGAGAAGTTATGCAAAATGCAAATACACATTGTGTGTATGGGTCCGTATGGCAGCCAAGAGGCGAAAGCGTGTGAGAGAGTTGACTTGTGGTGATGAGAGGATGGCTGGCCGGCCATAGAGAAGTTATGCAAAATGCAAAAACACATTATGTGTATGGGTCCGTATGGCAGCCAAGAGGCGAAAGTGTGTAAGAGGGTTGGCTTGTGGTGATGAGAGGATGGCTGGCTGGACATAGAGAAGATATGCAAAATGCGATACAAATTTTTGTTTAGCCAGCAGTGGCTCTCTGTGCGGATAGGCGAAGCGAGGGCGTGTAAGAGAGTTGGCGGCTGTGGTTGGTCACATCGGGGGTGACTGTTGCAGTGTGTGGTTCACTGTTGTGCGGATAGGCGAAGCGAGGGCACGTTAGAGAATTGGCTGATTGGTCTTACATGGCGCAGGGGTTGCCTGTTTGCTTGGTCGGGCTGATTACCGGTTCTCTTACGACACGCGACACGAGGGTGAGTGTTAACACATTAATGTTAACACATGAATGTTATACGGCTACCACGTTATAAGCGATAGATAGCGACAGTAGCATGTATTATGACAACAGCACAACCCGCCGGGTGTGATACAGAGGCAAAGATGGGAATCTTTTTGATGGCGTAGTCTGGCCTGATATGTCAAGTTCTGCTTATTTGGACAATTTGTGTGCAACAAAATGAGATTGAGCGATAACAGGTCCGTGATGCCCTTAGATGTTCTGGGCTGCACGCGCGCTACAATGTGAGCAGCAGCGTGTACCCTATTCCGAAAGGAACGGGAAATCACTGAAATGCTCATTTAGTTGGGATTATGGATTGAAATGGTCCATATGAACCTGGAATTCCCAGTAAGTTCTTGTCATTAGCTAGCGTTGATTACGTCCCTGCCCTTTGTACACACCGCCCGTCGCTACTACCGATGAATTATAAAGTGAGGTCTTTGAAGGTGAACATTTGCTGGTCCTACGGGACTGCATTTGAATCGTTGAAGCTGACCGAACTTGGTGGTTTAGAGGAAGTAAAAGT